>NC_142847.1:28792878-29095909 GCF_061612785.1 Hesperophylax consimilis
CCTTACTTTATGAGACAAGACATATACCTTACTGTCACCTTACTTTTTTGTCGTTCCATATAAAAATAATTAATAAAAAATTCTCATATAAAAATAAGTAGTTTCTTGATTTTATTTTCAAATTGCGTTCCGGAACATTTTGTTTCATAAAAGTACACATTTTAATTCTTCTGTGGTTAATTTCTTAATTCAAATATAAAGCGTGGTATTTTCTCTTTCTAACACCGTTTAGAACATATTTCTCACAGTGACAGAACTGGAGATACAACGATTTATATGAGACCACATGAGAAATCCTGAAAGGTTAAAATAACTTATTCCAATCAAATTAAAATCTTAAGTTTGTTCTACACTTCTATCAGTTTATTTATTCAGTGTAAGAACCTCAACCCAACCTTAACCCAACATAACCTAACCTAACCTGACCTAAAGTCCTACGTGATTAGGGATCTGTCTTCACCGCCCTTAGTGGAACCTCTAACAAGAGACTTTGTATTTGTGATGGAACCACATGAGAGGACTTGGGTACTTTGTGTAATATCGACAACTCGAAACCCGACTACTGTCTGCAATCTACATTCTTGCCTGAGGGTATCAAATAATAATTTGTTTTCCGAAATAGTTGCTTGCAAACAAAATGACGGAGTTAGACGGCCTACGTGGTCGAGGGGTAAGGCTATGAATCGGAAAATTCGAACATTTATGTGATTACTTTTAGTTGTTTTACAATTTAAAATGTTATATAGCATATTTACTGCACGTTCCGGAGTGGAATATACTCTCAGTGACGCCCTGATGAAATACCGCGATTCCGGTTTGAAACGTTGCTCGAAAAGACATTTTTTATTTTTTTTTTATTTGGTACAATATTTTTTACATTTTAAGTTTTCCAGTAATGTAAGCCTCACTGGGTGGCTTGCCCATGCTTAGCCGTGTTTGGTGACCAGAACTGAATAGCCAGATACTTCCCCACCTTTCTTTTCCCAATATCATTCCCCACCCCTTTACCTCCAGCCTCACAATATATAGCAATTCGGGATGTCAAAGTGTCGCTTGCTCCAGACGGTTGGGACTCTTATGCGGTATTCAAATAAATAAATAAATTACACATAATTATCATGTTACAAATTTTGTTCACTGTAAAGGATATATTTTCTAAGAACCTTGGTCAACGACAGTGGTTTTGTTCACTGTAAAGCATATAATTTCTAAGAACCTTGTTCAACGGCAGTGGTGTTGTTCATTGTAAAGCATATATTTTCTAAGAACCTTGGTCAACGACAGTGGTTTTGTTCACTATAAATCATATATTTTCTGAGAACCTCGGTCAACCACAGTGGTTTTGTTCACTGTAAAGCATATATTTTCTAAGAATCTTGGCTAACGACAGTGGTTTTGTTCACTGTAAAGCATATATTTTAAGAACCTTGGTTAAAGACAGTGGTTTTGTTCACTGTAAAGCATATATTTTCTAAGAACCTTGGTCTACAACAGTTTTTTTTTAAATTTCTAAAGTATTCTTTTATTACTCCGGATAAGATTTCTTTTTCAAATAGGTAAACAAACTATCAAAGCACCTCTAGGTAAATTATTGTTATCCTTACTCGTTACTTTAATACGAAATTAGTAGACACAAAACAACCTCCGTCATATTTCAGTTCTCCTTACCTATTATTAAGCTTTTGTAACACCGCGCACAGTCTCTTAAAAGAATCTTATTATTGGAAACGGGAGACGGCCATTATTTTCCTGGCGTTTCCATTAGCTGGAAACGTGAAGCCGCACAGACCTCCACATTTCCTCATTCCATCCATCAATTCAACACACAACCCTGAATAGAGCGCCACGGATAACAAACATTTCCTATACATGACTCGGATATCAGACGCCGACAGAATAATAATGGATATTGATAAAAGTTATTCTCTTACAAAATTGTGAACAGCATTATTGATTCATCATGCGTATTAGAAAGGATTGCATTTCGTTGCCCTGAACGCCACATCATATCGTATGATGTATTCGGTATATCATTATTATGAGTGTGACTGTGAGCAAAATGGATTAAGGCGATGCACTACGTAGTAATTTAAAATCATGTGTTTTTGGTTTGAAAATTTTGTCACCTAGAAATGATTCAGATGCTTTAATTAAATACTGCGAGTAGAATACACCTTGACCTTTGAAATAATCGAGTATTTTTTAGATAAGTCTTTTTATAACCACAGAAAAAAATAATGTACAGGCCTATGAAAACTGCTTTAAAGTTCAAAATCTCCTACTTACGAACCCATTTTCGGTTATGGTTTTATTGTATAGTGTGGCAAATTAAGTTATTTATAAAATGATCGTAATACATTTAAACCACAAAATAAAATAAAAGGCACTTTTTGGCCATGTTTTTTTCTTGCATAAATCAAAACAGGTTGATGGTGTGAAGTGGGAATTTAAGCCTTATCGCCATCTACGTAAGGTGTGTTATTGATAGCGGCTCGATTCAAAATATTACACGACGTAGTGCATCGCTTTAATGGGACGTATCTGCAAAACATTCAACACTCTACGAGATGTAGACATTTTCAATTGTTCCTTGAATACATCCACTCGAGCAATTGGTGTCATATGTACATATATATACATTTACCATATTATTTAATTTATACCATTGCTCAAAATATTAAAATGGAAACGTGTGAAACTGCTTACTGCTGTTTAAAAAATGAATATTCTTCAATGGAAAAACATTTTTGTATAGAAAAAAAAAACATTGTAATTTGTAAATAATTATTTATCTTTTTTACTTCTACCATGTAGAATATAAAAGCCTTCCGAATTTAGCGCAATTTGTTTCTTATAAATAAATAAATTATCTACACAAATATTTCCAATTTTGAAAATAACACTTAAATTCAAAGCAAAACTTTTGGAGTTCATTGAACCGGAGTTACAGATAGACAGATGTAGCCACAATCGAAATTAGTATTTATAATAATAATTAATAATGATTATTACACATTTCAATAAAAATATTTTGGCCCCATCTACTTATAATAAAACTAGCTGAGTTGCTGGGAGTTATTCTTAGGAGATAGACATATACCGTCGCGTAGGTCACTTTTTAGTAGACCTATATTTTTAGTAGGAAATACAATTCTGTACTACATTATTTTGATGTATCCTTAGCCAGCGTTAGCAATGTAAGCGCCCGAAAGTATTTATTTACGACTTGATTACAAAACGTCGACTTTTCTACACTTACTATAAATGTAATATGCATGTATTATATATAAAAACCCTATCAAAATCCGTTGGGTAGTTTAAAAGAACTAAGCGCACAAACAGACAGACGGGGAAAGCGACTTTATTTTATACTATTTAGAGATATTCCGGACTACACTTGAAACTTGAACAAAGCCGAGTAATAAAGCTGTATAAATATATGTGTATACATAGTAACAATATTATCGGACGGTGCCCGCATCATATCTGTAAAGTTTCATAGAATCAGCTTATCGTAAAAGCATTGTTGGAGCGTGTCAGATTTGCAACTTCTTCCGCTGCCAACTTTGTACTACATATTCGTACGGAACCGCTCTGTGAAACGTTACCCCCCGTGAAACAGTATTCACAAAGGACTGTTGCTACGTTGCGAAATCTAGGAATATTAAAATATTAACATTGCCCACCCGTGTTACATAATAAGAAATTGCAGTTAATTTATTTTTTAATGGTTGTTAATAATATTAATTATTGAGATACTTTAACTTTAAATTTTAGTATAATATAAAAAACAAACAAAAATAATTCCCACAGTTTGAAAATTATCGGCATTTTAAATAATGGAGACTTATTGGTTGTTGTCTTTGATAATTTTTTCAATGTTTTCTATTATTTTCAACAGATATAGCAAACGTAAGATCTTAATTTAAATTCGCTTATATTTAAACGATTATCGTAACTCTATACCAAGGCTGCCCAACCTTTTTAACAGTTGGGCCAAATTGACGATTTTGAATCACTGGCGGGCCACTGAATACCTGACGGTTCCTATTTCCATGGGGGGGGGGGGGGGGGGGGTTGTTACGGAACTTCGCTGAGAAAAAATTCCGCGCACCCAAAAACATCATATGTGATTCCCCACAACAATTTTTCGAATTCCATGGGGGGGGGGGGGGGGGGGGGGTGGCTACAAGATTCCATTTCGGACGCAAAAAAAACTATATCAAAACCGGTGTATTTTTGTATAAAAGGTAAGTTCAACAGGTTAGATTTTTTCGTCGCTGATTCTCGGTCTGAGTAGCCCAAATAGCGATACCTTTTCAAATTGGCGGATTGGCGGGTTTTTTGAAAATGGTTCACGCGGGCCACTTATAATTCGTTCGCGGGCCACATTATGGCCCGCGGGCCTGGGGTTGGGCAGCCTTGCTCTATAAGAACCCTATGAAAACTAAAAGAGGTGGGCGTTGCCCATTTACAATTCGAAAGATGGAATGCCGCGTCTTAAACCGTTTACTTCGTTCATCACTTACGACTGATTTTACCACAAATAATATCGTGATTCATGTCTTCCTCGGGCATCCCCGACTTTTCTACCACCCACTTCACGTAATATCATGAAATCCACATTGAAAACTACATAATTTCGAATTTAGTTCCACTCCGTATCTCATTACAGTGCAGAGATAATGAGTTAAGTTCTTTTCGAGCGTCTCCGACTTCTTCTACCGCTCAAACCACTCTCTAAATACTTCTGGACTAATAAGAACAAATTTAGAAATTTTTAGCTACATCGGATGAACGGTATAGGAACGGGTATGGAATAAACAAAGAAAAAATGTTTTATATATTTATACTAGCTGACGTGTACCGTGTTATCCTTACGAGACAAACATATACCATGGCGACTTTTCTGCAGGCGTTTTTAAGATATACAAATTATTCCTTTATTGTATCTCATAAGGTTTAGCCAGCGTCACCAATTTAAGCGCCCGAAAATATATTTTTTTACTACCTGATTACAGAAAATCGATTTTCTCTACTTTATCGAGTTTACATTTTTACAGCCCGCCAAAATATCGAAGTCTGACGAGGCTCGCGTGACGTCATACGTACCTCGTTTTTTTCGGTTAACAGTAAGGTGTTCGAAGAACGAACAGGGGATGGAATAGCCGACTAAAGAGCTGTTCCACACAGATAACGAATACATTAATTATATGTCTTGTGACACGCGAATGCGGAAACACAATGCATAACGTTACTTCACAATCAACTTACCGGTGAAATCTGCATAAGCCTCATCTGTCAACACTGGAACGGGATTGTCGTTCGTTATCACTCGTTATTTTAGATTAAATGGCGATAAAAAATACGTATTATGATTACTCCGATAAGACAACCGGCGATCGATATTTGACAGGACGAACGGTGTTTTTTCAATTGGCTCGGCTCACGGCTCTCCGTCATTTTAGCTGACTTGTGCGAACTTAAACTATACAGTTCAAATTCTGACGATACGATTGGTTAGTACACGGCCTGTCAAAAGCAATCGGCGTTACGGAACATTCCGCCCACCAAAATACAACAACGTGTATTTTAAAGAAAATTTAGAAACCAAAACGGGCAATGCTGTGGAACGTTGCGTGAACTAAGAAAGAAAGAAAAGAGAGAAGAAAAAGAAAAAAAATAATATTAATAATAATAATGAAAATGATAAGAAAGAATGCGCCGCGGAAGCGAAGATGATTAGTCACATTGACTAGGCAATGGACATAATTTGGTTAATGGTCTGGTGAGAAGAGAACCATTCGATGTACGAACCGTAGCGATACGAACAACGCCGTCGGGGCCTGGGTGACAATGTTCTCGATGTAGAGCGTCTATCACAAGAGAAGTAAGCTTAGATTCGCGAGGAAGTAGGGCAGGATGTTTATGCTCGAATTCGAGCCCAGATCGTGATAACCTGCTACCCACCCTGAGCACACCGTGATCGTCAATGAAGGGATTAAGCTTCCGCATTTGTTTCGACATAAGGTTGCCCTCTTTCAAGCGTGTGATATCATCATTAAAATGTACATGTTGAGTGCGTTTAACTACTGTCAAAAGTGAAGTGTGAATTTCGGCACGGTTTAATGGAAGATACAAACGACGAGATTCTTTATTCTGTAGGTTATAGATGAATCTAAGACAGTAACCGAGAATGCGTTGGATCTTCCGAATCGAAAAAAATTTAACTTGTAATAGGTCCACCAGATTTTCGTCCTGTTGGACAAATAAAGATCGAACTCGTTCCGCAGAGTGAAGTTCAATTTCGTCGAAATTGCCATCGAACAACGGCCAAGAATCGGATGACTGGATCAGCCACGAAGGCCCCGCCCACCATAACGTGTGATCGATCAGATCGGCTGAGGATTGACCACAAAAAGCGACATCCGCTGGATTATCTCCAGATGACACGTGATGCCAGGAAGTCCCTTCGAGGGCATCTTGAATGTGACTGACACGGTTAGCCACGAAAGTCTTCCAGCGACACGAAAGAGAACGTAACCAGGCGAGCACGATGGTTGAATCTGACCACGCAAAGGTATTGGAGATCGGAAGCAATGGTACGTATAAATCTTTGACGAATTTTAATAGATCTGATAGAAGAACTGCCGCACACAGTTCAAGGCGAGGCGATGAAATCTTTTTTGTGGGGGTGACTCGAGACTTGGCGCAAACCAAATATATTTGGACTTTATCGTCAACATCCATGATTCGCAAGTAAACTACCGCGCCATATCCAAGTTCCAAACTATCTGAGAAGCCATGAAGTTGACACGACTCCATGTGAGGGAATGACAACCATCAAGGGATTTTGAACGACTTCAAGAGCGGTAATTGTTTAGTAACGATCCCATTGACGAACAATGTCAACAGGGGGGGTGTCATCCCACCCAACCTTTAGAACCCACAACTTTGGTACTAGGGATTTGGCGAAAAACGTCAAAGGGCATAGAAAACCGAGAGGGTCAAAAACCCGAGCGACTTCACTAAGGATAGTGCGTTTAGTAAACTCGCGATCGAGGCATAGGACTTCGAATGAAAATGTATCATGTCGTGGCTCCCACTTAATCCCAATACCTTGAGAATGTGAGAGTTATCAACATCCATGGACACCAAGTCATTGAGGTAGTATTCCGGAGGCAGATCGGCGAGTAATTCTGGTTTGTTACTAGCCCACTTCCGCAATTCGAATTGAGCTCGTTCCAAGCTGTTACAACCGGTGACGATGTCATCTATGTAAATATCCGAAGTTAACACAGGACGCGCTAGCAGTAAATCATAACCTTCATATTTGGTCAACTGTTTGACAGTACGAAAGGCTAAAAATGGGGCGGAGGAGACACCATAGGTTACAGTGTTTAGTTGATACTCTTGGATGGGTTCCAACGAATGAAAACGCCAAAATATTCTTTGGAAAGCACGATCTGGTTCTTGAACCAATATTTGGCGATACATTTGTCGTACATCAGCAGTAAACACTACCGATGGTATACGGAATTTTAGCAAAAGCTCCATCAGGTTCTTTTGAAGCTTTGGACCGATAAGCAAGGTATCATTTAACGAGGATCCGTTCACATCCGTCGCTGAGGCGTCGAAAACCACTCTTAACTTAGTGCTAGCGCTGCCTGGACGAAGAATGCAATGATGAGGTATGTGATACTTTCCCTTGTGCAAATCTTTTCCAGGAACACGAGTCATGGGACCACTGTGTAAATAATCAGTCATGAAAGCAGAATATTGTTCACGTAAGGTTGGATTTGCTATGAGTTCGCGCTCGAGGGAATGAAATCTACGTAAAGCGATCTCACGCGACCCTGGAAAAGACATATCCCTTCCCCTTTCTCGGAAAGGCAAGGATACGATGTATCTTTCCGAAGTGTCCCGTGAGTGGTCAGTGTAGTACATTTGTTCACAAAGTTGTTCCTCAGGAGTGAGGTGTAAAGACTGGGGAATGGTGTCTAACTCCCACAGTCGCTGGACCTCTTCGTAGAGCCGGTCTTCGTTAGTAACGATGAAAGATTTCGTTTCATGAGCAGTGTTCGAACCAACTGAACCTAGAAGAAGCCAATCAAATGCAGAATTGAAAGCTGATGGCTGACGTGGACCACCATTCAAATTACCAGGTCTCAGAAGAGAAGAGAAAACCTCAGCACCCAAAAGAAGATCAATCGGTCCCGGCTTATGACAGTCAGGATCGGCAAGAGGCAAGTCTCTCAACTGATGCCACGATGACTTATCTCGACGAACAGTTGGCATGTTGCCACAGATACTAGGCAGCGTAAGTGCCTTGATGTTGAAGAGAACCCGTCCCTTAACACCGATCTCTAATTGAATGATTCCTGACGTGGTTGCGGAAGATTGGCCTAAGCCGCTAACTCTCTGAGAACTGGCTTGACGAGGGATGCCTACGAGCTCCGCAGCACGATCGGTGATGAAGTGAGCTTGACTACCCGAATCGATCAATGCGCGAAAGGTTTGGAAACGGCCGGATGAATCGCGAATGCCAACATTGGCGGTTGACAATAGTACTATGGACTTGTCTCCTAAGTTGGTGAGGACCTGAATTTTAGAGTCGGAAGAAGGCTCCTGGTCCGTAGACGTCGTGGGGTGTTGATGCTGATCTTTCAAAGAAGCGTTTTCGTCTCGATGGAGCAAAGTATGATGTTTTTGCTGACATTTTTGACATGTAAACAAAGATTTACAATCTTTAAGATAATGAGAAGAATGGAGACAATTGAAACACCAACGGTGTGATTGAACAAACTGTAGGCGATCCTGAACTGACTTGAGTGCAAATACCTTGCACTTGGAAATGGAGTGGTCTTTCCCGCAACAGGAGCATTTCAGATAAGTGGTGGAGTTCGAGGACCTATTTGTTTTAGGCTGTCCTTTCTGAAGATCGCAAAAAAGCGCTGAAGTGAGTTTTTTGGCAGCCTGATTAAAGTTCTGTTCAAGAGGTTTGTCAATAGTACTGCTATCGCGAGTCGAAAAATGTAAGTCTCGTACAAGAGCTTTGCATTTGTTATAAAGAAACTCTTTGAGTTTCAAATATGAAGGCAGCTTGGTAGGAGACTGAAGTTGTTCGAATGCGCATCTTGTAGGTGAATCTAATTTCGACAGAATTAAATAACAAAGCACGAAGTCCCAATTATCTGTTAGGAGATCCAATTCTTTTAAAATTGTTAAATCCTCATTAAATACATCGAACACGCGACGAAATTCAAAAGGATCGTTAGGCGGAAAATTTAAATTTAGCATTTCCCGCCAACACGTAAATGCGAGTTCACGCGCGTTACGATAGCGCGCGATTAATCTTTGATATGCTTCAACGTAGTGAGCTCCTTGTACTGGAAATGTCCGAATTAACCCTAAAGCTTCTCCAGATAAACATGAGAACAAATACTGCATGCGTTCGATGCTGGATAAAGATTTGTTTTCATGAATCAGAGCGTTAAACATGTCGTAAAATTCGGGCCATTGCTTGACATTTCCAGAAAATATTGGAATGTTTATTTTTGGTAATTTAACGTTTGTGCACGCATTCGCGGTTTTACAATCGAGAGGCTGACTGGTTAACTCCTGGTAAATTTCGACAATTTGATAATACATCTCGTCAAAGGTTTTGCGAATTCTATCCTCATCAATTTCGTTTGTGTCATCTAAAGCTAATATTTCCGCGTGAGACGTTTCAAATTCAAGAACTATCTTTTCCAGAGTAGTATAATGCGCTAACAGTAAGTTGCACTTAGTTGCATCGTGCAAAGCGCTTTTTGCTATTTCATGTGTCTTGAGTAATCTATTATTCGCTAATGTCCGTTTCCGGCGCAATATTTGAATTGCTGGGGCCATGTTGAATAAACACGATTGGAAACGTACCCAAAAACGAAACGAAAATAAATAATATTAATATAATCTATTATAATTATATGCGCGGTAGGTCGTAAATACTCAAGAGCTAGGTACCTACCTAATTACTGTTCGAATTGATTATTATTCAAAATTTAAGAAACATTCCACAGCACTATCCGTTTTGGCATAGATAGATTATAATCTTAAAGTTCCCTGGTTTCGGCACCAAAAATGTTCGAAGAACGAACAGGGGTTGGAATAGCCGACTAAAGGGCTGTTCCACACAGATAACGAATAAATTAATTATATGTCTTGTGACAGGCGAATGCGGAAACACAATGCATAACGTTACTTCACAATCAACTTACCGGTGAAATGATGGAACGGGATTGTCGTTCGTTATCACTCGTTATTTTAGATTAAATGACGATAAAAAATACGTATTATGATTACTCCGATAAGACAACCGGCGATCGATATTTGACAGGACGAACGGTGTTTTTTCAACTGGCTCGGCTCACGGCTCTCCGTCGTTTTAGCTGACTTGTGCGAACTTAAACTATACAGTTCAAATTCTGACGATACGATTGGTTAGTACACGGCCTGTCAAAAGCAATCGGCGTTACGGAACAGTAAGGAAAATTAAAAAATCCAATTGAAATATTGAGTGTGTGCTAAGACCGAGTTGTTTGGTCCGTCTTCACTGCCTACCCCCGCAATTTACTTGTTGTATATTTATTCGTAATTCATAAAAATAAAGAAGAACACTAGAAATGCCTTCCATATAGATTTCAATGGAAACCAATGTTGTTACTGACTTAGTATCTTTGGTTCTAGACCATTTAGCGCGCGCTCTGTCTCTCTTATACTTGCCTGACATCGTATAGCGCCTCAAATTTGAATTTAATAATGGTGATGAAACACAAATCTGTATATTGTAATTTAAGCAAATATTGGTCAGATTTTTTGATCACGGAAAACGCCTTCTTGGATTTTCTTGTGTTCTTCTTTGCATAAGGTTAAACGTATTTTAATGTGGCAGTAATTTTGTCGGAATTGGTTAGATATTATTAGATATATTTAGATATTATGTTACGAAAACACGGTCATAATAACCTCGTTCAGTGGTCCGGTAAAACAGGTATTTTAACTAAAAATGTATCATTATGCATATATAATGTATAATGATAAACTGCAATAATTAAAAAGTTTTACTTTGCGTATGTACTCAGTTTTTGTAGTACGCTTCTCAATTTTGGAACCCCAGGTACATATCACATTTTTGAGCTATTGTCCTCATATTGATGAGTCAGCCGCGTTTTTCAGGATTTCATCACTGGAAAGTCGTAGAAATTCCGCAGACGTAATATTCTTACAAAAAATATTCACCGTTGTGATAGATTGCGGGAATTACTTAAAAAAATCAATTGAGGTTTTCCATCAGACAAAATCCCTCAATGCAAAACCAAATCAAAATAAACCACATTTATTTACCGCGCTTCATACATCTTTAGAATTTCTTACAGAGAATTCGACTTATTTTTGACTTCCCAAATTGTACATTCTGTGGTATAGATGTGGGAACTTTAGATCACATATTTTCCTCTCCAAATAAATATCCTCTCTTCCATACATTTTTGATATTTTCCCAATCAAACAAAACTAATATATATATTCACCTTCCCCCTCTAAATAATTTTAAACGATGGAATAGAATACCCCTGAAAGGTGAAAACCAGAAAGAATTGAAAAAAAACAGTACCTCCCATTTTCAAACCTATAATCAATAAATAACATGCGCACCGTACAAATTATCCTATGCAGACTAGATCCATCCTCTTTCAACCTATTATTGGTTGAATAATTATAAATTTTTTATAACTGTTGGTTTTCCAAATAAAATAAAATAATATTTCTTCATTTTAAATGACCAATTAATTTGTATGCTTATTTATAAAAGGTGTCAAATGATTTCATTTTAAAATGCGTGCATGCTACACAGCTAGATAGGTCAAGAAATTAAAAATCTGTTAAACAATATAACGGGGATGTATGTTTTTAGTTACCTGTGCTAGTTTTAAAATAAGTGCTTCCGTGACGTCAATTTCTGTTTTCAACGGAAGTATGGTAGGTACTATTCTGCGCACAAAGCTTTCCGAGTCAACGGGAAACGGAAGCCAAAGCCTAAACGGAAGCGTTTCCAAACTAGATTATTTATAGCGATCACGATGCCAGACAACATTAACTAACATTCTCGGACCACATATCACGACTTACTACAGCATGCTACAAACTCCTGGGGTTTATCACCAGAACATGTAAACAATTTCACGACCTAGATGCAATGATAGCCATGTTTGATGGCGTCATACGAAGTAAGCTGGAGTATGCTAGTGGTGTGTGGACTCCGCACCAAACTAAGTATATTAATATGCTGGAACAAATCCAGAAAAAATTCCTCAGGTATGTCTATATGCGGATGCGTGGAACTTATCCAAGGTTCATGCACCATGTGGACTTACTTGAGGCAACAAATAGATTTAGCTTGGAAACTAGACGTCATGCAAATCTTGCAATACTTAGTTTTAACATAATCCATAACTATATTGATAGCCCGTTCCTCTTGGAATGCTATGGTTTATACGTGCCCGAAAACTTCAGCCGTAGTCGTCGACACGACTTATTCAAAATACCATACGGCAGAACAGATATTCTAGCACAACATAGCATGACAAGAGGAATGGTGCTATTGAATGAAATCTCAGAAGCACTAGATATATATAATTCTTCTTTAAATAGCCTAAAGTTTTTTTTGTATAATAATTATCTTCATAGGTGTTAAGATTGTCAAATTAAGAACTGTACAGTAATTGGATAATCTACCTGTTGTGCAATAAATAAAAAAATAATAAAAAAACATACTATTATTTTATAGTAACATCACATAATAAATAGCCAATTATATTCTCGTCTCCTTTTATTTAGCGAAAACCTTTATGACCATCTTGTTGTCATGTGGCCACTGAACAAAATGTATGATTATACGATTGCTCAAAATTCGATAGATTTCATTTGGGCACTTCTTCCTAGACATAGCATCACTGCGAGACAATGTTTGACAACAACTAATCACTCATCTCACATTTTGTAATTTGTATCGAAGATAGCTGTGAGCGGAACATTGGCTGATAATAATTAAGCGAAAATGGTGAAAATATTTAATAAAACAAGAATCATTATTTTTTTGGTAAACTAATGTTTAAGACAAGATTTTTTTTTATGCATAGCACAAAGTATAATAATTTTATGCTATGCATAAAAAAAACTTGTCTTAAACATTAGTTTGCCAAAAAAAAATTATTTAATATTTGACAAGTGCTAGTATCTTCACCAAAAAATGTAGAAAATTTGTCTCGACGCCATCTAGTGAGAGAGTTAGCACTTACAATGCCTTTCTCATATAAAATAAAGTTGATTGTTTTCAGGTGAAAAAATGTAATAAGCAGTAAGTGTTGAATGAAACACTAGTATATATTGAATTATTTCGCGGATAAGAGATAAGCCGCCATAGCTCAGTGGTCAGAGCGTTCGACCGGAAATCGAAAGGACACGGGTTCAAGTCCCGTTGGCGTCATGTATCTTTTATCAGGAGATTTTTCAATGTGTGTTTCAGGCTAATAATTATTTCTTGTAAAAATAAAACAAGAATCGTTTGAAATAGAGCTAAAATCTTTGATCATATGCTTTAGTTACATTTAAAGATACAATGTGAATTTTTTCATGGCTATATCACTGACTTGGTATTTCTATTTAAAATTCTAAATAATGTAGTTGATAGTCCGGTACTGCTTGAATTGATAAGCTTCCGGATTCCACAACGCAATACTAGAAGTCAGGATTTATTTCAGTGCAGAAATTCTGGGACTAACTACCATATGTATTCCTTTTTGCCCAGAATACTAATGGAGGGAAACAATTATACCAAGTCAGTGGACATCTTCAATTTATCTTTAGTCAAATATAAAATGTTGTTAATGAAGCAATTCTGTTTCAAGGCCATTATCAAACTGTGGTTATAACAACATTTAGACGACTTATTTATATGATTCTAATTTACCCCCTCAAAATTGAAAATGATTTATTACCGGTTATCTCAATTTAAACGAGTAATCTCACCACTTCAACATGGATTTATTAAAGGAAGATCAACTCTTTCCAATTTAATAGTATACACTAATGATATCGTTAATGGCTTTAACAAATCATATCGAACTGACTCCATATATACTGACTTCAGTAAAGCATTTGATAAAGTAAACCACAGAATCTTAATACGTAAATTAAAATTGTTGGGAGTGAGAGGAAGCATGTTTGAATGGTTTAAGAGTTATCTGTTGGGAAGGTACTAGCGGTAAAGGTGAATTCATTCACTTCTTACAAGTTTGTGGCATCAAGTGGAGCACCGCAAGGATTCCATTTGTGCCCAATATTATTTTGTTTGTTCATCAATGACATAGGAAATATTTTTAGCAAAGTCAAAGTTCTGTTATTTGCCGATGATCTAAAGATCTACAGAATAATTAAAGATGATAATGAACGCGCTATTTTGCGTCTTCTTCACCCGACCTCTCTCCGCCAAACCTGGACAGATACAACCCACCGCCACGACCTGGACAAACCTCACCTCATGAACCCGGGCACCTCTGCTAGCCTGGAGCGGCGGTACACACACCCACATCGCAAATTGAACTTAGAGATAATACCAGCTATCCGCAATGAAGGAATGAAAATTCACTACCACCATCCTAAGTTCTCAGTGAGTTAATAACTCCGCCCGCACATTCCCAAGGATACTAATGATATTATTAGCAGTCACGCCTCACAAGGAGAAAGTCATTGAAATGCTGAAATCCGTTTACGGCCTAAGAGCCTCTCATTTGCCGCTGCAGACAATTATATTATTACGTCGAGAGACACGAACATTTAATTAAGCGATGTAGTACACGCCTCTCTAATTCAATTTTCAATAATGTAATGCATTTTGCAGACACTCTGATATCTATCAAATAGACATAGGTACCTAAATGCTTTACATTATATCTATAACTTTAATGAAGCTAGTGATAGTTTTTAGTGTGTAAAGAAACGTTATGCGATATAAACCTCTTGAAAAATTGCACTTACATCGTCTATAATAATAATAATAATGTTCGGATGATTTTAATAGCGCCGTTTTTGTGCAAAATCACCTCAAGGGCGCTGTATAAGTATATAGTACATTTCTACAATAACACATCGACAATTCAACACACCTTTAAAAAGTGATATAAAGTCATTAGAAACAATGAAAAACAATAAAACTTAAACCTAACCTAACCTAATCTAACCAAACCTACTAAACCCAGTTAATAAAGTTTTTGTTAAATCACTTTCCATGACTTTATATATATTTTTAAAGATGTGATGAACTATCATTTTGATGATTTATCCTGTCACCATTTAATTTAAGGGTATGACAGCTTAAAAAGGTAAGTTTTTAGTTTATACCTGAATTCTGTTGGACTTGTTATGGATCTTAGTTCTGGAGGAAGTTTATTCCAAGCTTTCGGCCCAGATCACCAAACTCAGTAAATTATATTTGGCTTGCGCTTAGGTTTCATCAGTCTGCCTACAGCTGATGATGTTGCTGATCTAAGAGTTGACTGCCTCAGACAAGTGTTTTCCGGCATTGCAAGCTTGACGGCCTCAGGGGTCGAGGGGTAAGGCTCTCGACTAGCGATCCGCTGGTAGCGGGTTCAAACTCAGACATGCAAAAATAAATTTTATTTAATTAATCGTCTCACTGGTTCCAGTTGTTTGAAGCAATTGGGACTCTTGCGCTACATTCACATAAAACGCATAAAATTATTGAAATTGTCCTCTACACAGGTGAATTCCTAATTTCTACGCTGTATAAATCTACATCTACTATGTTATAAAAAAGTTGTATAGTTTGTTTACTTCTTGGAATTCTATAAAATATTTATTTTTATATAATTTAATTATCTGATGTGTACCTGGCGTTGCTCAGGGACTTATAAATGGTTTGGGGTTGTTAATTTTAGAGTACCTGACAACTGAATGCATTCAATGTGGCATTTGTTTCACTTGATCGTGCCATGTCTTTCTTGACCTCTTCAACCATTCATTTTACATTCTCCTTACACCGCTTTCTTGGTTCATCACTTACGACTCATTTTACCACAAATAATTACTTGATTCGTGTCTTGCTCGGGCATCTACGAACACTACTTTCGCTAATAAGAATTTGTTAAATTTGTAGGTTTCTTTCAGTAAGAAGATTTGTCGTTTTGAAAACACTAGTTTATTTTATAAATGTTACAATACATTCGCTTTGCAAATTATAATATATTTACTACCCGATTTAAATAGATTCCCCAGATTATCACAGACCCTGCTGTTTTATTAAATTTGGTTAAGAATGACTCGCAATAACAAAAAACATGAATATTTATATAAAGGTCAACTGACACAAGCCTGACCCTCCTGTCAGCGAATTTGGGTAACAAGGAATCTATTTCACCGACTGTCAGCGTTGTCAGAAAATAAAAACTAATTACCTCAGTAAATAATTACTTTAAAAATTAAAGAAAGAATACACTTTGAAATTTTCAGCGATATCGGATGAATGACATACGAACGCGTACGGGACAAACAGAGAAACATTGATTTTTATAGATGTGGTTTTTTTAATGTTCTGCTGAGTTTATTAAAATTGCTTTAAAATTAATTACAATGATATAAAAAAATTAACCAAGCAAGAATAATAATATTTTTAATCCAATAATATTAATAAAAAAATTATAACAGTTGGTAAATAAAAAAAAAACTAATTCATAAACCAAAAAAGGCACAATTTTGCCTCTGAGAATACAGTACTTTCTTTCAAAATCCAAATTAGTGTTCTAAATAAAGTTAGAAAAGAAAAAGCTGTTTTCGTAATAAACGTCAAAAATCCAACACGAAACAATCAAGCGACGTAAAACGTTTTTCTGTTTATTCATGAAATTTATTTTTTTGCGTCTTTAGAATTTGTTGAATTGACGATTAGTGTTGATGTGTACATGAAAAGCATGGATGGATGGAACTCGGTGGACGGTTTGGACCAGGACTCTGATGCCCCGCTGGTGCCCGCCACCTTGATCAGGGCGTGCTTCCTCGTGTCCAAGAAGAGCGCGCGCGCGCACCGCGTGCTCAAGAGTGCCGAGGCCATCCGCCAGGAAAGGAAGAGGCAGGTGGAGGGCAAGTATTACACCATCCACCCTTTCAGTGATTTCAGGTAAATGGGAACTAATTACAGAATATACATTCTATACTTTGGACTGGACGGGTTTTTTCACAGAATTTGAACAATTCGTCAGATTTCAACGTTAATTGTTTAGTTTTGTCAAAGTTTTATTATCATTCAACTTAAACTTCTCGAATTCCTCTGCCTGAAGAAGGCTCTTTTAAAAAAACACTTGTTTTAAAGTTAACTATATAATGGAGGCAACTATTTAAGTGGGGGATTAAAATGCTAAAAATAGATTTAGGTTGTTGGTTCATCCTTTGTAATGGAACTGGCAGAGAAAGGATGAAAGTAGACTGAATGCTGTTGAAATGAGATGCCTGAGGCGTATGTGTGATAAAACCATGTATTTTTGACTTTTGAAATATTGACATAAAGAGCTCCGGGCCAAAAAGGCCCCTTTCTCTTTCATCATGATTATAGGATATTATACATATTGTACAGTATATATTATACAGATTATACATATTGGTTGTAGGATAAATAGATTTTATTTGGGTTGAGTTAGAAAATATTTTTGCTAATAGGTAACATAGCTGCAATATGGGGCGATTAAACTTTACGAAGGATTTGTTTGGATTTTTTACGAGTCGTTATTGTATTTTCATCGTATTGTGCAAGGCAGTTTATGGACGGGTTTTCATAGGTGTGAAGGACTGATGATTCCGCGAGACTTAAGATATAATTAAAACCATGTATGATCGTGTGAGAAATGTGGAGATCCGCAAAGAGTGCAAGGCTGATGTAAGCGTAATGAGTAAGATTAAGAAAGGTTGCTTAGGTTGCTTAGATGGTTTGGGCATGTAGAGCGAATGAGCGAAGAATGGAGTGTAAGGAGAATATATGATGCGAATGCGAATGGTAGCAGGAGTCGGGAATGCCCGAGGAAGTCATGGCACGAACAAGTGAATCACATACTCGAGTCAGGCTATGTCAAGAGTCAGAATAATAGAACAGCATGTATGAGACGATTTATGAATGTGAATGAGGCAAGAAGTGTGTGCCAAGACCAAGTTGTTTGGCGGTCCGTCCTCTCTGCCTACCCCTGCAAGTTACTTATTGTAATTAATAAAGATAAAGAAGAATACTAGAAATGGCTTGAAACCAATGCTGTTACTGACTTAGTATCTTTGGTTCTAGATCATTTAGTACGCGCTCTGTCTCTCTTACACTTGTCTGTGGTCTTATAGCGCCTTAAATTTGAATATCACAATGGTGATGAAACACAGATCTGTATATTGAAAACTAAGCAAAAATCGGTCAGACTTTTGGATCACGAAACACGCCTTCGTGGCTTTTCCCATGGCGGAAACGGTGATAGTTGGTTGGTTAGTTAGTTAGTTAGTAACTGGCCACTAATAATATCACATAACTTGAACAGAACCTTTGCATAATTTGAATATTAACTTTGAAATTCGATGAATTGTTCAAAAAAAATAAAAATTAAAATAAAAATTAATTAAATAAAAATTCAAATTTTGTTTAATATTATGTTTGTATTTATTTCAAAAGTTTTTGATTATTGTTAAATCATTAGAACTAAATGTAAAGACTCCTCCCATAAACACGAGCTCCTGGAGCTCAACTTATGGAGAAATAGAATAATAATGAACAAATTATTTATAAGTCTGCATATTGTTATCATTTATAATGTTAAATAATAAAAAAAAAAAAAAAAATAAAATAAATACTGTGAAACAACCCTTTCTTATAGATATAACAGATAGTAGGTAGTACTACTGTGAACAGCAGACATCACGTCCAAAAGAGTACGTTTCTAATTTTCTCTTATTTAGTAAATCAAAACTTAAATTTTCTATGAAATCATAAGATTTGTAAGTAGGTACTTAAATACCCATCTACTTCATTATAAACCACAAATGTTTTATCCGACTAAACTTATTTTCCACATACAATATTTCCAGAGAAACGTCACCTAACTGCCAAAACATTTGTTATAAAAATACTGTTGTTTAAGTAATCCAATGGAAATTGTGTTTTTTTAAATAACATATGTTTTTATGAATTAATTACTGACTAAGGCTCAGTTGTTTCGCAGAAATTCAAATATAACATTTTCATCAAATGGCCATTCACAAACTGGGACAACAAACTACATATCACGTTGTTGAGCTTGTCAGCTTATTACAGTTCGATAGAAACATGAAACTCACCTAGAATCGGCCTTTGACGGGGAACTTTCAGTGTTAAAAATGGTCATTTGATGACAATGTTACATATGATTTTTTGGTGAAATAGTGGACATAAGAAAATAACATCCAGGGTGCATGTTCAAACATTTTTTATTCTTCTTTTAGGTTCCTATGGGATTCCTCAATGGTGTTATTAATTTACTTTATGACGATTTTTGAGGCTATGGTTCTGACATTCGAACAGAAGGAATCTAGTAAAAAAGTAACGAAAGAAATGAAAATTTTAAAATGGCCAGTCTACTTTGGAAATATCCTCCTTCTTTTAGATATTTTATTTAACTTTTTCACGGGATATTATGACAGAGAGATCAAAACGGTCCGTCTTAGCCACAAGGACATCGCCAAGAAATATCTCACAAGCAAGTTTTGGATCCACGTTGTTTTTTCTATTCCCTGGCTGCTAATTGCCCATTTGTATGAAAGAGTGACAAGAAGGACTCAACTAAAAGATGATTTTTACCAATTGAGAGATTATTTCTCCATCGCGTCTTTTACGAGAGTTTTGAGATACGAGGAAATATCAGATTTTTTGGGCTTTTATGAAAACTGCTCCATTAAGTACAAAACATATTGGAAATTACTAAAGTTGCTGATATACACAACAACTTTGTACCATTTGGGAGCTTGCCTACTCCTTAATGTGTACAGTTTAACAGAGTCTGTTAATTATACAACCAATTCAGACAATCACCAATATGTTTCATGGATCGTTCAAGATCACTTTTTCGAAGCGAATAATGGTAGCGTGACCCAAAAATACATGAGATGTCTTTTCAGAGCTTCTTGTATCATGTCACTTTATGGGGATGGAATCGAGGTCAACACCAGTCCCACAGACAGGAACCTGACGATATTTTTCAGAATTATTGGAGTGGCACATTTACTGTTCATCGTGTCAAACATGTCCTTAATAGTTCACTCGAGATATTCGGGTGAAAGGAAGTTGCAAACGTTGAAGCAGTATGTTAAAGAAATGTCCAGACATAAAAGACTACCTTCTAGTACAACCAAAAGAATGCTACAATATTTCCAGTTTAAGTGTGAAGGAAAGTTCTTTAATGAAACTAGGTTGATGGGGATGCTGTCAACTCAGTTACAGCGCGATATCCAAAACCATTGCTTCAAACGGATGGTGGATGCTGTTCCCATGTTTCAAGGCTTGCCCAAACAAGCAAAAGAGAAATTGATATCTCACCTCATCACCGATGTTTATCTTCCTGGAGATATTATTATAAAATCTGGAACAGAAGGGAGTGAGATGTTCTTTCTGTCTATTGGCATGGTGTCTGTGAAGTTGGAAGGGGAGCAGGAGTTCCAGCTGAGGGACGGGGAACACTTCGGGGAGGACGCGCTGGTGTCGGATGGACAGCTGATAAGGACGGAGCACGTGGTGGCCCTGGAGCCTTGTGAGGTGCAGCTCTTATTAAAGAGAGACTTCCTGGAAGTGATGGAGCCGTACCCGCTCTTGTTGCACAGCATAAAGTACAGATTTGGGACTAAAGAAAGTGATTCAGAACTAGAAAATCCAGATCTGTTTGATAATGTTTAAAGTGACTACAGATAACATTAAAATAATATTATGTAATTTGTTTTGTAAAATAAACAAGTTTTTTATAATATTATTTTGTATCTAATGTGCAACTGTAACTTTTTTGTTCTGAAGGGTTAAGCTTACTAAATGGTTGGGTTACTTTCAATCCTAATCATAAAAATGTTTATTTCAAAAGTTTAAAAGCACAATTTTCAGCAAGATTTTCAGTATTTGCGATAGTGGCAATATCTAAAGCAAACATTAGGTAGGTACAGCAATATATAAATGCAATTAGATTTTTCTCTTCAAACTTGAAAAGGTTCCCGGTACCACCGCCTTTCATACTAAATAACAAAAGATTTATTAGTGTCATTTTTACGTATATAAAAAAAAGATGGTCCTACTTAGCAAAATTGTCATACACCCGTTTAGGCAGCTCCATAATTAAAATGCTCCGTAATATTCCTGGCACGCCAAAATCTATCTTTTAGAGGGAAAAAAGGGAATTACATCAGATAATAGAGGAAATTTCTTAGAATTAGTTAATCTACTGTCGAAATATGACCCAGTGCTAAAAGAACACATGCTGAGAATTGAACATGCCACCTGTATAAACCGGAAACGGGTAGATTCATATTTGTCCAAAGACATTCAAAATGAGTTCATAAACCTTTTGGGGAAGGAGGTGAAAGATAACACTGTGAACGACATAAAAAAGCCAAATATTTTGGAATTATTTTTGACAGCACTCCAGATATATCACATGTTCATCAGATGAGTTACGTGATCAGATATGTTCATATTCAAGGCGATCAAGTTGAAGTGAAGGAATCATTTCTAGGTTTTTTCCCTATAGCTGGAAAGACTGCAGTTGATCTTGCTGAAAATATCCTTACACAGCTGGGGAGTGATAATTTAGACATATATCTATGTCGAGCCCAAGGATATGATAATGCTGCAACCATGGCAGGAATTCATGGTGGTGTACAAGCAAAAATCAAAGAACGCAATCCGAAAGCGTTGTTTTCGGCTTGTGCAAATCATTCGCTTAATCTATGTGGAGTGCACTCGTTTGGTAGCGTTTCTTCAAGTTTAACTTTTTTCGGAACTGTAGAAAGAGTTTACACGTTCTTTTCATCATCCACACATCGGTGGGAAATATTAATGAAAAATGTAGGCGTGTCCGTTAAACGGCTATCAGAGACAAGATGGAGTGCTCATCACGACGCTGTTAAACCATTGAAGAATAATTTTGAGAAGCTTGTATCAACATTCGAAGATATGTGTGGTCCCAACACCAGTAAAGAAAACTTTGAGACAAGGGAAGCAGCATCAACACTCATACCAGCTTTGTGTGACTTCAGTTTTCTATGCTATCTTTCCTTTTGGTGTGAAGTACTAGAAGAAGTTAATCAGATGCAAAAGTATATTCAAACATCTGGGATATCATTAGAAAAGTGTGTAATAAACATTAAGGCCCTTAAAATAAGTCAACGCAATCAAATAGTGGAAAAGGCTATTTGCTACGCAACAGAAATATGTGAGGACTTTGACATTCCGATTGAAGGAAAAAGAGGAAGGAGGAGATTTCGTAAACGTATGCCCGGAGAAATGGCCCGAGATGCTAGTCTAACATTACCAGACGAGCTGCAGAGAGCAATGTTAGAATGTCACAATAGATTTTACAAAGAACTAGACCATCGTTACAGGGCAATGGATTTTATTCTGGTTACATTTAGTGTTGTTCAGACAAAAACGTTGGTAACATCACCAGAAGGAGATCTTCGTGAAATGGTTCCAAATTTATTAAAAATTTACGATGAATTTTCAGCAGAGGATATCGTGTTGGAGATATTACGATTGAGGCGCCATTTAGAAGCCGCCAACATTTCTGCCCACGAAACAGTTCAATGGACTACATTGGAGCTCTTCAGATTAATTGTAAATGGGGCTATTCTGAGTCAGTTCCAAGTTTAGCGCTGTGTCTAAGATTTTTTTTGACAATCTGTGTTTCGGTGGCTTCATGTGAAAGAAGCTTTTTCAAAGTTAAAATTAATAAAATCTTATTTAAGATCCACAATGAGCCAAGCGCGACTAACCAATCTTTCGATTTTATCAATTGAAAGAGACAGGAAAATAAATTTTGATAATGTCATCGAATATTTCAGTAAAATAAAGTCTCGTTAGCATGTTAAGTATTCGGTGTTTTATTTTAAGTAGGGGTGCTCAATACAAAAGCGCCCCGGGTGCCAATCTACCCTAGGCCGCCACTGTCTAATAATTCTAGGTTTTTGCAACTATTTAATTTGACTGTGTAATATCACACATTTTAAACACGTAATATATGTACGTAGAGTATTACGTGATTAAAATGTGTGATATTACACAGTAGTAGTAGTAGTAGTATTAAGTTCAATTACTCTTTCTAGTGATTCTAGGTTTTTGCAACTATTTAAATTGACAATGTGATGTCACACATTTTAAGCACACACTACATGTGTTCACGTAAATAGCACATTATTTAAGTACATAAAAGAATCAATGCTTGTTTTGTGATGAGGACTTAGCCAGCCGAGGAATTGAACACACTACGCCTGGGTGGACCCAAACGCGATGCCAACTTAGCCTTAGCTTAATGAGCAAAAGTAAATGACAACCAAAAAACTAAAAAATAAAAACTTACCTTTTTAAGCTATCGTACCCTTAAATTAAACATTCCATTCCTAAGAGAAAGTCCAGTTATATTCAATTTTCCAATTATGTCCTAAATCCTGTATCTAAATTTCGCCAATAAACAATTAGATAATGTTAATTAAGTGTTAATCTCAAGTGACCTACCAGGTAAGTATTGTACTGTATATTATCTACATAAATAGTTAAGTAATAACATAGATCACTGTAGAGATGTATTATAAGGTTGTACAGCGCCTTTGAGGTGATTTTACACAAAAACGGAGCTATACAAGTTATCCAATTATTATTATTATTATTAAGAATGGGTAAAACGTAGATTACAAATAATATGTCCATAAACAAGTTATTACTGTCACCTGTACTGATGAGACAATCTTTTAATGATTACCGATATTCTATTTTAAGAATTTTCAACTATTTAAGTTCATTTAATTCATCCAATTTTCATTTAACTTCAATAAAGAAAAATGCTATCATCTTTGCGTCATATTATTTGTTCCGTACTTTTAAATTGTTCAATGAGAAAAAGTACAAAAACAGGTACAAAAAAACATCTCACGCGGTCATTTCACCAAAGAACTTTCTACTGAATAATATATTTTCATTTTAACGAAATCATTTTTATGTTTGTTAAAAAGAGGAATTTAATGTTATAATCGGCGGTAACCAATGTTTGCTTACACTAGCAAACTAAAGATAAGGTTCGCACAAGGCGTCATGAACACTCCGAGTAAGTACTGTAATAAACACGAAAAGAGCGCGCTGTCCAGCCTCCCTTGGTAATGCAGCGCCTCACAGATGTTCGCAGAGGGAAGGCTGCATGGGTTCGCTGCTTTCATGCCCCACAGAGTGCCCGGGACTAGTCAACGCCACCGGAAATCGGTAAACACTCTCGTCCAGGTCATCGCCCAGTGGCAAGAGCATCCCTACACCACAAGTGCTAAATATGTATTTATTATATTTAATTTTATAATATATTCAATTTTATACCCTATATTCAATTATACTTATGCTTATTTTCTGAAATATTTTCCAGTTAGGGGGATTATATAATGAGAACAATAGACCATTCTTCATTTTTCCAAGTTCCTTACTAAAGCTGTAAAGATATAATTTTTGTAAAGTTCATAACTCTTGAAAAAAAACAATATCTTAACACCAAGTTAAGCAAGTTATAGCAAGTTATTGCAAGTACATGGCAAACAATATCTGATCACCTAATTGTGACAAGTACATGAGAGACAAGATGACAATCAATATCTCAACACCCAACTAAAGCAAGTACATTAGATGACAAAAAATAAATTATTAATATATTTTTGGTGCACAGAAATAACATACACATTACAGAATCTGCTACTCCCGATAAAAGGGAAAAAAGCGTTTGGCAAAATGCTACCAAGGTCATCAATTTTCGAATGTTTTATATCTTGTTCACATTAGGAGATAAAAAGCTCACGACGTCTTTTTATAGCCATTGTCAGCCTCAAAAAGTGTCCCTAATGTTCAACGTTGTAACCACGTCAGTTGTCATCGGCAAAAAATACGTTGGTAGTTTTTTACTCCTAATATCTTCTCTACGAACAAGGCATTAAGGGTAATGAACTTTCAGAAACCCTACAAGAGTTTTTGTTACTCTTCACAAAGCTCCACTCGGAATGAGAGTTTTGAACTAATTCATCATTCAATTACACCACTGAATAAAATATAAAACTAGAAGGCAACTTGTGGAATTCGAATGCTGTATCGAATTATAGAACTAGTGTTCCAATAAATAGTTCTATAGCAAACGTTTCTTGTAAAACTTATGGCTTTGGCAAAACTACGGGTAACTACGGCAAAACTTGGGATAATTGGCGGATGTTTTCAGGTTGAATGGGGCACGGCTCAACAAATAATGTATTCAATACTCTAATAATAATACTCCAATGAATAATAATCAGGCGGATCGTGACTGAAATTGCCGACAGCGCATTAAACTTTTAAAATGTACCTTTAATGTTATATAGGTGCAGAAATTAAAATAATTGAGTTACTGCAATTCATCAGCTCCACTTAGTTACACGTAAAAGAATTGAACAAATAATACTGCTCCGTTCGCAAAATAATCTCGAGAGCAAATGAGTCTACCAAGTGCTATGAACGTATCAAGCTCGTAAAGAAACACGACACGCATCGCTATGCCCACTGCAACGGATGACAGCGTTCAAAATATTCTAGAGTCCTTAAATGAAACCATTATTCACTGCGCACTAGTGCCAGTGTATAAATTTTAAAATGGGGGCCTTAGCAGAGGTAAGGCCCCCAGCGAGGCCCACATTATCAAAAACGTTTTAAAATATATAAAGTATCGTACCTTAAAAAATAAAAATTAAATGTTGTAGCGCTAACATTGTCAGTTAGTATTCATAAACAATTCCATTCCAGACACATTGGATTACTCAAGATAAAAATTCGCGCATGCGTCGACCCACATAAATTTGGAAAACAATACATTCACAACAAATTTGAGTTCATTTAACGTGAATCATTTCACACATGAATAACGCTAACCACATACAGTAGAAAATATAAAATTTAATAGGTAGGTATCTAATTCATCGCTTGTCTGAATGTTTTACCAAATTAGTTTCAATTTGAAAATTACACATAAATTCCAAAAAAAATTTGACTTCATTCAACCAGATTTCAGGGAGATGCGCCCAGACAACCGAAATTGGTATGTTTTATAATCAACAAATCTGATGATGAACTATTCTACGCATTTCATATTGTTTCTTAAAAAAATCACAAAATATCAGCATTTTCGCATCATACTTTTATGTGTTCCTTAATTGTATTTGTTTTCTACCTGAACAGACTTAAAAGTTATTGTCCCCTGACGCAAATAGATTAAAAGTTATTGTCCTCTGACAATGTAATCAAATCCACATTTGAATACAGCCATATTTTATAGCCAGGGGCTTTTATTTATCTTTCATCTGAACACAAAATGATATTAATCAGAATTGTTATTCATTGCAGCCTAAAATTTGCTCCCCGGAATACAAATTTTCGTCCAAACAAAGAGATTGAATTTGTTTTTGAAACAGTAATATACACATTTAGCTACAATTAGAGGTGTTACTGCATACTAATATCTCGTCGAAACTTTTTCCACTATTATAATGCGATAAGCGGTGCGCGTACACCGGATTCGGTAGTTTTAGTTAGAGCATTGGGAAAGTTGGAGGTCAGTTGAAGGTGTAGGGTAAATTATAGGGAGTTTACATCTCCCGAAAATAATGACAACATTACTTTTACCCACATTCTTGTGAGGCTGGTATCATTGTAAACCTGCTTGCGATACCTCGCGCGGCAAATAATTCATTTTGTCTCCAGCGGTCTATCCATCGGTTTAGCCCTAAAATCTCCTCTAGGGTGCGCGATCTGTTTTTGTTCATAAAATTATTGTAACGTGAGTTTTGTTAAAATAAAAACTAAATTGGAAATATCCAAATTCTCATTATTGCACACCGAGAGTAATCACGCAACCTTGGATTCTGCGGATTGGAGAACCACAGAATCATTCAGCCAACAACTCATTCAAATTGGCGATAATCACAATCCTCCAAAAAGGTAAAAAAGCAGAACCTATATTTTCGCTTCTTGTTCAGGCTTCATTTGCCTACACGGAGAAAACTAAACTGATATTAAATATTGTTAGTTTCTTAAAAATCTGATCAAATTATTCATTTTCCTATTAAAAATGGGGCTGGAGGTCTATAACTATCAGAAAAGCACGAATATGTTATTAGGAAGTCGGAACACGTGTTCTTAAAAATAATAATACTTTTGCATGTCGTCCATTATATTTATTTGAACAAGGGCACCTGCGTGAACACGTGTTCAGATATTTTCTGTATGACTAATATTTTATTAGAAAATATTCATGCAGTCATATTTTTAACACTATCTTGATAAAAAGCCGCACTCGTTTTTCTCAGTACATATGGGCTTTAACAAATATATGATACACATAATTATTTAGTGAAACAGTAATTCTGAAGTAAAATTTGCTGTAAGAATTATTTAGAACCCAAGCAGAAGAATAGTATTATGCTAGCCTTAATCTGATATTATTAGTATCTAGATGTGAGTCTCTAGCTATGAAACTTAGTTAAACCTAAGCCTTAGTTATAAGTCTAAGTGATAGGAATAAATTAAATGCATAATCTAAGTTGTTAAGCACCCTTGAGGTGATTTTTCACTAAAACGGCGTTATACAAATGGTTAAATAATAATAATTATTACAATAATTAATAACTATTTGAGAAATAAATATGTATATATATATATATATATATATATAATATTAATAACTATTAATTAATTATTATTATATATATGTTATATCTGATAGTATTATTACCCTAGCGTCTGGACGATGTAGGCCTTCTGATTGGTCAAATTCAAATTGTGTGTTTCGGGTAAATTCCGCAGGCAAATAATACCACTCTGACACTCAATTTTAACCAACCGTAAGGTTCACTTCGGTTTAAATATGGCCGATACGCACGGCGGAGATGGCCGACGGAGCACAACTCTGGCGGTATAAAGAACGAACCAAATGACTGCCGCGAATATTTAAATATGCAGTATACATAGTTATGCAAAATTACTTGACCATTAACAAGCGTTTAATAAGAAGATTTCTTCTGGAAGCTTATAACTTTGTGATGGCATTTTTCATTATTATTTATATTTTTTTTGCTCTTAATTATATCTGATTTTGTATTGACATGTTTTCTAATTTCTAAAATTTCAAAATTATATATTTGCGATCTTTTATATCCTGAGTGAAGTATTTTAAGACCTGCATTTTTATCGAAAGTGTGATTATTATTCAAAAGATGATTTGCAAACTCAGATTCACTATTTCCATTTAGAGCCCTGAGATGTTCTTTAGTTCTGACTTCAAAGTTTCTATTGGTTCTACCTTTGTAAAAAAAATTACAATCATCCTAATTGAGTTTCTAAACTCCTGATTTTTTGTTTGATTTTGCTATCTTTATTATTAAGAATATATTTATTCATTGTTATTAGTGAAAAACGCCAGTTGAATAGTACCAGGAATGTTTTTATATATAATTTTAGAAGTATCATTATCCACAAACAGAATTCTACGGCATTGTTTATTTCTATCTTTAGAAATAGGGTAAATATACCTTTTGAAGAGAATATGTTGAATTTTTTTATTTAGTATTTCAACTATCAATTTATTAGAATAACCGTTATTAAATGCTAATTGTTTTATAAATATATTATTTTATGGTTATATGCTATTTGTTTTTTTTCAGGTCTTAAAATACTTCACACACGATATAAAGCATCGCAAATAAATAATTTTTAAATTTTAAAAATTAGAAAACATGTTAATATAAAAGCAGATATAATTAACAAGATTTTTTTTATAAACTCTCTTTTATATATTTTCCCACTTAACTGGTCTTTCCCGTCTAACGATATTGTAATTTCTAATTCTTATAAACCCAGCCTACTTTTACCCCTCTCCCCTCTTTCCACTTCTTCTTTCCAATTGTAATCTATATTTAATTTTTTCTAAGGAAGCAAATACTTTGGGGTGTGACATATAGAATGAAAAAAACATACACTTAGTAAGACACCACTTTATTTTTGAATTAATAACAATAGCCAACCGGGTTTCGCTTGTCCCAAGCTTCATCAGGACTAAATATCAACTAAAGCAAATTAGATACAGGCACATATAAATATAGGTAAATGAAAACAATGAGTGAAAGAGATACAAAACAGATAGAAAGAGATGCAAATAGAAAATGTGGAGACAAATTATTAAGGATGATGAGGAGGGTGGGGGGGAAGGAAATAACAGTTTCAGCGGCGGAATAAATTTAATATGGGACTATCAGATAAATTAATTTGGTTATTTATTATATTTAAATTATTATTAACTGCTTTTTTTATTTCAAGGGCTTCTAAGTTGTTTAATCTAATTCCAGATCCATTTTTATGCAATATTTTAGTTCCCGAGATTTTATCGAATGAATGATTAGATTCTATTAAATGATTCGCGAATTCTGAAAAGCCATTATTGTTTAAACATCGTAAATGTTCTTTTACTCTTAAGTTGACATTCCGGGCCGTTTTTCCGATATAAAAAGCAGAACAATCATTACAATTAAGTTTATATATGCCCGAGTGGCTTAGTTTGTCGTCTTTATCTTTAGTATTAATTAAATATTTGCTTAAATTATTATTAGTGTAAAAAGCGGGTTTTATTTCAGATGGGAATTTTTTAACGCTTAAAGAAGAAAAGTTATTTGTATACAGAACTCTACGCCATTGGAATGTTTGATTTATATTTATATTATTAGGGTTATAAGATTTGTTAAATAGGAATTTATTTGATGCTATTTGTTTCAATTTTTTATTAAGAATATTGTCTATTAGTTTTGTATCATACCCGTTGTTTAAAGCGATTTGTTTAATGATGGATAATTCGTTGCAAAAATTATTATTATTCAACGGAACGGTAACCAATCTATGAATCATGGAGTGAAATGCTGAATGTTTGTGGGATATAGGATGGTTGGATGAATTGTGAATTGTAATATCAGTATACGTGGGCTTACGATAGATATTAAATTCAAATTTATTGTTAATTATACTTAAAGTTAGGTCTAGAAAATTCAAGGTTAAGTTTGTACCTAATTCTACAGTGAATTGAATTTGTTTGTGAAAGGAGTTTAATATTTTAAGAAAAGAGTTTAATTGTCTTTCAGTGCCTGTCCAAATGCAAAAAACATCGTCAACATATCTTCTCCATAGTAAAATATTCTTTAAGAGAGGTGAATTTGAAGCAAAAATATTGTTTTCTAAGTTATTCATAAAGATGTCAGCGATAAGGGGGCTTGTAGGAGCGCCAATTGCTAGTCCTTCTCTCTGCTGGTAAATAACATTATTGTATTGGAAGTAATTTTGATTCAAACAAATATTAAAAAGACGAGATAAATCATTAATTAGCTAAATCTTTAGACAAGTGAGAATTATTCAGTAAATTAGAAATTAGGGTTTTGCTTTCAGTGACAGGTAATGTACAAGGTCTTGAGACAAGTCTTGTCAGTGACAGGTAATGTACAAGGTCTTGAGACAAGTCTTGTCTCAAGACCTTGTACATTACCTGTCACTGAAAGCAAAACCCTAATTTCTAATTTACTGAATAATTCTCACTTGTCTAAAGATTTAGCTAATTAATGATTTATCTCGTCTTTTTAATATTTGTTTGAATCAAAATTACTTCCAATACAATAATGTTATTTACCAGCAGAGAGAAGGACTAGCAATTGGCGCTCCTACAAGCCCCCTTATCGCTGACATCTTTATGAATAACTTAGAAAACAATATTTTTGCTTCAAATTCACCTCTCTTAAAGAATATTTTACTATGGAGAAGATATGTTGACGATGTTTTTTGCATTTGGACAGGCACTGAAAGACAATTAAACTCTTTTCTTAAAATATTAAACTCCTTTCACAAACAAATTCAATTCACTGTAGAATTAGGTACAAACTTAACCTTGAATTTTCTAGACCTAACTTTAAGTATAATTAACAATAAATTTGAATTTAATATCTATCGTAAGCCCACGTATACTGATATTACAATTCACAATTCATCCAACCATCCTATATCCCACAAACATTCAGCATTTCACTCCATGATTCATAGATTGGTTACCGTTCCGTTGAATAATAATAATTTTTGCAACGAATTATCCATCATTAAACAAATCGCTTTAAACAACGGGTATGATACAAAACTAATAGACAATATTCTTAATAAAAAATTGAAACAAATAGCATCAAATAAATTCCTATTTAACAAATCTTATAACCCTAATAATATAAATATAAATCAAACATTCCAATGGCGTAGAGTTCTGTATACAAATAACTTTTCTTCTTTAAGCGTTAAAAAATTCCCATCTGAAATAAAACCCGCTTTTTACACTAATAATAATTTAAGCAAATATTTAATTAATACTAAAGATAAAGACGACAAACTAAGCCACTCGGGCATATATAAACTTAATTGTAATGATTGTTCTGCTTTTTATATCGGAAAAACGGCCCGGAATGTCAACTTAAGAGTAAAAGAACATTTACGATGTTTAAACAATAATGCCTTTTCAGAATTCGCGAATCATTTAATAGAATCTAATCATTCATTCGATAAAATCTCGGGAACTAAAATATTGCATAAAAATGGATCTGGAATTAGATTAAACAACTTAGAAGCCCTTGAAATAAAAAAAGCAGTTAATAATAATTTAAATATAATAAATAACCAAATTAATTTATCTGATAGTCCCATATTAAATTTATTCCGCCGCTGAAACTGTTATTTCCTTCCCCCCCACCCTCCTCATCATCCTTAATAATTTGTCTCCACATTTTCTATTTGCATCTCTTTCTATCTGTTTTGTATCTCTTTCACTCATTGTTTTCATTTACCTATATTTATATGTGCCTGTATCTAATTTGCTTTAGTTGATATTTAGTCCTGATGAAGCTTGGGACAAGCGAAACCCGGTTGGCTATTGTTATTAATTCAAAAATAAAGTGGTGTCTTACTAAGTGTATGTTTTTTTCATTCTATATTTAATTTTTGAATTTGGTGTATACTTACTCCTGATGAGGTGAACTTTGCTCATGAAACATGTATTGGTTGGATATAATAAAATGATGTTAACAAAGTTATTTGTTTTTTAATAAAATAAAGTTTAATCGGATAACATTATTTTATCTATTTCCGTTGTACATCAATGCATATGTACACAATAAAATGTAAACATTATATTTATTTATTTCTTGGACAATTTGCTGGCGCCGTTTTTGTGAGATATCACCTTGGGGGCGCTATATTGTAATAATATACCTTTATATAAAGATTTTTACTCTCCTGATGAAGGTGTATATATAATGTACCTTTAAATTTTATTAGATACAGTAATAGTTGTAGGTAAAGAATTACCACCAGTGGGAGTAAAATTAACACATTTTAATTAAACCGACTGCTAATCTCATCGCACAATTACCTTCGTTTTATTCATAAATACGGGTACAGTAAATCAATATGTAATAGTCTATTATTTCAGTCGAATTTGTCATAACTATCGTTAATTGTTTTGACAATCTATACGATATTGATTCAACTTACAGACATTGACGGTTGTAACACATATTTAAGCACTGCAAGTCTCATATGAGCTAATTATATTAGGTACGATAACAGTTAATATCAGTTGTAGACATGTAGTCAATAATAGTGTTTCATTTGAAATAATCCATCACAAATACGTAAAATTTCATGTATTCAAACAACTGTCATTCTTATTATGCGTAAATTGAGCATGTTATTAATTATAAACTCCTTCCTGCACCGTGTTTTAACAATATATACTCACCCTCTCTCTGTGAATGACCTAACACCTTTCTATTAAATGTAACTGTTGTTAGTATCACTTAAAATGAACAAAGCCCAATGAAGTGCTGCCCGCATTATTATTATCTCAATGCCTGAACAGTTTTAATTGTTGTAGACGGAAGTGGCGCCATCTGCTATTTTCGAAAATAATCGTTTTCAAACAGCATCACGATGACAAAATATCAAAAATAAAATTTACAAAACTTGGATTTGCTAAGTTCAAAAACTTTACACAATTTCCCGACCCATTTTCCTCCTAATCTTATATTAGAAAAAAAATACAAATTTTACATGACAAAATAAATATTAAAAAATTCTCCGATATTTAGGGAAGAATTTTTTTCAGAAAAAAAACTTCCTACATGGAAAATGACCAAAATTTTCATAAAGATAAATGTGTAATAAAATATTCCCGATCCATTTTGCGAACAATTTTCCGAGATGTCCGATTTTCCTATTTTCCCGAAGGATTTTATTTTTTTAATTAAAAAAATTTCAGTCTATTAGAATTATGTTCAGTAAAAAGGTGTTTATAGTACTCTATAAACACCTTTTTAAAATATTTAATTTTTTACAAAATTATATAAGTCTTCAAACAATATGCAATTTGTTTTTTTTGATTATTATTCTACTAATCAATAAGGTGTAATTTGTATTAATTGATGGTTAGGTCTCCAGGTAACCGCCCATTTCTCTTACAAAACAATACTCATCGGAGATATTAACGTAAATATCGCTAATGACTACTTCTCTAACGATAAAGATAACTATTTAAATATGTTAGCAGAATTAAATTACATTTCATGTATAAATTCATACACCAGAAACATTATCGGACAACGACCATTTTGTATCGATCACATATTCACAAACACCAAAGATATACAAAATATATCATCTGCGGTAATTAAAACAGCTGTAACGGATCATTTTGCATGTATATTTAAATATGACTACAAACATCAAAACCTCTCATTACCAACTACAACGGCCGTTAATAATACTGATAAATACAACTATAGTATTAATATAAATTCTCTCACTAAAATATTAAGTAACGAAAAATAATGGCAAGAAATATATCAATGTAACGATGTAGAAGAATGCTGCAAAATGTTTGATAAATTCTGAGTTTTCACATAAATGCTTGTAGAAATATTACATCTAACAAAACATCTTTAAAACTAAAGCCAATCAAACCATGGATAACTCACGGATTAATCATCTCAATTAGACACAAAGAAACACTCTACAAACAATATACAAAACAACAGCTGATCATTTTATGACGGGACTAAATTTACAATACCATGACGTCAAAAATATTGAACAAAATGAAAAAATCACAATTCTGTCTCAAAAACGTGTTGATAAAGAAATAAAAAAATATAATTGGAATATTCTTTTGAAAGAAGTGGATTGCGTTACTCTGTATAATAAAATTAAAAATAATTTTAATGAAATCTATGAAAAAAGTACTGTAGTAAAGTCTTATAAACCTCATATCAGACCTAATGCCATAAATGAATGGATAAATGAAGATTTATTATCAAAAATCAAATTAAAAGATACACTTTACAAAAGATGGAAAAATAATACTACAAATAAATTTTATGAAAGAGAGTACAAATGTAATCGAAACAAAATTAATCAGTGCATGCAAATTAAAATTCTTCAACTCAAAATTTAAAAATTACTTTGCCGACTCTAAAAAAACGTGGGACGAAATAAACAGATTGTTAGGAAGGAAGAGCAAAAGTAATTGCGACCAAGTAATATCAAACTATTTTTAAAAAAAAGAACAAACGACTGAACAAACATCTAACAATTTTGCAAACTTTTTTTCTGACAATGTTAAGCAACTATTACATAAATGTGACAAAAAAGCTTTTCATATTCAAACACATAGACTTCCACACAGCATGCTCTTAACACAAGCAAAACTTTGTGATATTGAAAAAGTAGTCAGAAGTTTAAAAAATAGTCAATCGCCGGGGATAGATAAAATTAGAATGTCTGACATTAAAAAACACTTTAATATCTTAGGACCTATTTTAACTCTATTAATTAATATGATTTTATCGGAGGCAATTATACCTGAAGATCTTAAATGTAGCATAATCCGACCCATCTACAAAGGTGGTAAACACAGTGAAATTGAAAACTATAGACCGATCAGTATTTTACCTGCAATTGAAAAGATCCTAGAAAAATATATATCTGTAAAACTAATAAAGTACCTTGAAAAATTTTCTATTATTGATACCCATCAATATGGTTTCCAAAAAAATAAAAGCACAGATCTACTACTTCAAGAATTTTCAAATAAAATTAATAATGATCTTAACAAAAGAAAACATGTACTCGTATTATTTATTGATAATTCAAAGGCTTTTGATACGATTGATCATAGTAAATTACTTAAAACTCTAGAAAACATTGGAATTACAGGAAACCTACATAAATTATTTGTTAACTACTTTCAAAATAGAAAGATTTGTGTAAAATTTTTGATCATTTTAGCAAAAAAAATATTGTTTTCGCAGGCGTACCACAAGGGTCCATACTAGGCCCTACCTTGTATATAATATATGTTTCTGCAATGAAATCTATTTTCTCTCATGTAAAACATTACGTTTATGCTGACGACACTGCATTAGTTATTTCACATGAGGATTTATTAATAGCGAGTACTTTACTGCAAATTGACTTTGTCACTCTTCAAAAATGGTCACATGATGTAGGTTTAATAATCAATGCTAAAAAAACGAAGCTTATGTACATCAGATCTCCTCATAATAACATCACCATAACTCCTAAAATTATTTCTCATGACTTTAATTGCATCCATAACTTTGTAATACAACCATGCTCATGCAAAAATATTGAACTTGTTTCAAAATACGTATATCTAGGCTTAACAATTGATTGTAATTTTAAATGGGATGTACATATACAAAAAGTGTGCACACGGCTTAGAGCTATAGTGAGCAAACTTTATAGATTGAAGTTTTTTGTTCCACCAAATACGCTTAAAATAGTATACCTATCATTGGCGGAATCCCTAATAAGATACGGAATAACTTCATGGGGACATTCAACAAAAACCAATCTTCTTTCAGTCCAAAATGTACAATATTCTTTGGTAAAATTATTATTAAACAAAACTAAATACGAACAAAGAAATGACGTACCAAAGTCATTACTATACAACTCTGTAAATGTATTATCTGTTCGTGCTTTATTGTGGCTTAAAATTGCGAGTCAGCAATCTCAATCTGAACATAATAAAATAGTGACACATGTTCATAATACAAGACTAATTGCAAACGATGGACTTGTAGTTCCCAGATACCTGAATAAATATGGTCAAAGAACACTAGAATACCTCGTTCCAATAATTTACAACATGTTACCAAACCCAATAAAAAGCTGTGAATTGACTCAGAGAAGGAAATTTATGTTAAAAAAATGGTTATGTGAAAGAATTTTTTTGTACTAATGTAATTATGTGTATATTTTATGTACTTGTAAAAATTGTATATGTATTTAAAAAGTAATTGTTAAAAGAACACGTTGACAAACTGATATCAATCAGTTTAACGGGACTTAATTGTAAAAAATGTATTTTTGAAATTTAATAAAAAAAAAAAAAAAAACCGGAAAATATAACATTACAAAAACATTTCAAAGCTTATAAAAAAAATTACATATCTAATAAAAAACACAAAGGATGACTACTACAAACAAAAACTTGAATTATCTGGAAATGACAGTAAAAGGATTTGGTCCATCATAAATGAAATTGTCGATAAAAAACATTTAAAAAATAAAACAATCAACAATGTAAACCATAATGATTCAAAAATCTGCTGTAAAGATAAACCTCTAGAAGCCGCAAATGTATTTAACAATTTTTTTGCTAATGTAGGAAAAAACCTTGCTAAAAAAATCCATCAAGGCCTTACCCCAAATGACCCAAATACTACAGTAAATAATGAGCATAAATTTGAATTATTTTAACCAACAACACCAGAAAAAATTGAACAAATTATTACAGGTATGAAAGGAGGTTCTGCCCCTGGTTTTGATGGGGTCACAATACAAACACTGAAATGTATAAAATCACAAGTATCAAAACCATTAACTCATATAATCAATACAAGTTTTCAAAACGGAGTTTTTCCATCCATGTACAAACAATCTGTAATTATACCAATATTTAAAACCGGCAATCCGGAAGAACCAACCAATTACCGCCCTATTTCTTTACTATCAAACATTGCAAAAATATTTGAAAAAATTGCCAAAAAAAGAATAACTCAGTTCATAAAGATTAATAATATAATTCACGAAAACCAGTTTGGATTCATGGAAAACAAAAGCACAAAAGACGCCATTGCTAAATTATCTAGTACCATACAAGACGCTTTAGACAAATCATTAAAATGTGTTGGTATTTTTGTTGATCTCCAAAAAGCCTTCGACAGCATATCTCATGTCAAACTAATACAAAAATTAAAGATCGTGGGTTTTAATGACACAGCAATAAGTTGGCTAAAAAGTTATCTTCACCAAAGAACACAAGTTGTAAAAATTAATCACGCATCTAGTCTACCACTCACAAGTGATTTTGGGATACCACAAGGTACTGTTTTGGGTCGATTACTTTTTATCATGTACGTAAACGACATTTTTAAACAAAACCTCAGTGGAACAGTTATATCTCACGCAGATGATATAATTATCATAAGTATACTTATATACCATACACAATAAATAAATTTAAAACTTACCTCAACATTCACATAATAATACACAACAAAAAATGTTACAAAGATGTTTGTAATAAATCATGTACCATACTAAACCAAACAACTGAAGTAAAGTACCTCGGTGTAATTGTAGACCAACATATGAAATGGAACAGACACATATGTGAACTTGTCAAGCGCATTAGAAAATGTATCTATATATTCATAAGATTAAGAAATGTTCTCAAGCTAAACAACCTGAAAAAAGTCTTTTACGCACTAGTCCAATCATTACTTCAGTATGGAATCATTGGGTGGGGAGGTGCATATGAAAAAATTCTAAGCTCTGTAAAAGTGGTACAAAAACTAATTATAAAAGTAATTTTGAAAAAAAACCAACATTCTCTTCAGCATTATTGTTCAAAATTTTCGAAGTACCAAAAATTGAAGACCTCTATAAAAAAGATGCAATATTACAAATATATAAAGAAACTGTAATAAAAAAACTTAAATTTAACTCATCCTTAAGGCATAATTTTAACATCCAAATTCCTCTATTTTTAACACAACAAATGCACAATAATTACATTTACAAAGGCATAAGATATTTTAATAGTCTTCCCGAAGAAGTGAAAAAAATACCAGATTTTATTTTATTCAAAAAGAAGGTCAAATTTATCTTTAAAAAAAATTAATATCACCTATCAAATGTTATAACTTCAATTCATGTTATAACCAAAATTAACGTCACAATCCTCTTTTAAGTTTATATTTATTTTACTGTATTTATGTTAATTACTGATATATAAATGAAATAATTGTCAAATAACTCCTACGCCAAGCTTAAGAGCTAGCACTCTTCATTGGAGTAGAAATTCAATAACATATGTTTTTCACTATTACCTATTATTACCTAATTTTATGTACAATGTAACAATGTTATAAGTCAAACAATAAAAAATAAAAAAAAATAAAAATAAAAATCTCGAAAACTGATTAAACACTCGAAAGCTCGAACGTGACTTCAAAGGCATACATAAACTTCGGTTGATAGGACTAAAGCAATCATGGATAGTAATTTAATTAATTTTCCGTCATACATTGCAAAGTGGTCACAAATCCTTCAAACATCAAAACTAATTTAGCATAAGTACCTACAGGTTTTCAGTAGAAATAACTATAATGAAATAATATGATGAAATGGAACTAATTTAAAATATTTCTTCCTCTACTTTTTATTTATTTTTATTCTTTATATTGGCTTTCACCCATTAAAAGTGATCTTGGCCATACATTACAACATTTTTCTTATTAATAAATACAACAAATTATAGGATAAAATTGATTACACAACATAACATAACGTAACATAAATAAACCAAACATAACATAAGCATAACATAACGTAAACATAATAAAACATAACATAACATAAACATAAAATAACTTAAACATAACAAAACATACTTAACATAAACGGCATAACGGCACAGAGCTGGTAACAGTAGATTATCACAAAATTATAAAAATAGGAACCTGTGTACAATATAAGTGGGCGCTTTTCGTTATTTAACCAAAGATTTTTCTAAAATTAGTAGCGTTTTTTTAAACAGAATTATGAAATTGGCAATCTTATAAACAAACACAACATATGGGATTAAACAAATGTGATTATAAAACATAAAAATAAACATAACACAAACATACCATGAACATTTATATATTTATTTAACGCCCAGAAGGCTTTTACATGGTCGGTAGTATAATTTTAATTTGACAAATACTTTCAAACATAAAAAATAAGAATAAAATTACATTTGATAAAAGCTATGTAACAAGTTATACAAACACAAGAAACAAAAACAGAAAATTACAGCTATTTGTTGGTTTACATGATGTGTTTAGGAGTATTGTTGAAATAAATGATCCACAAAACTTGCCAAGTTGGTATTGAATATGTCAACATCACCCAAGTAATGATTTCCCATGGTGTGAAGTCGTTGTATCGGAGAGTGGGCAATGTAGTTACGCTTATGTGTGCTGCTGTAGAATATTGTATTTTGTCGTGTTGTTACTGTGGGTGTATGTATGTTTATAAGTTGCAGGAGTTCACAACAGTCGAATTTAGAGTTAAATATTTTGAATAAGAACGTTAAATCTTTTATTTTACGTCTATCTTCTAATGTATGTATTTTTAGAGTATTTAATAAGAAATTGTATTTTAAGTCTTCGACAGGGATATTTAATTTAAAATTTATAAAACGTAGAAATTTTTTTTGTATTCGCTCAATGTTGTTAATGTGAATTGTATAAGATGGAGACCAAACTACTGAGTTATATTCAATTAGACTTCTTACTAGAGATACGTATAATAGTTTAATGGCTTGCAAAGAATTAAAGTTTTCAGTTGTTCTTAATACGAAGCCTAGTGTTTTCATACCTTTGTTCACAATTTGATGGATATGATTGGTGAAACTTAGTTTTTCGTCCAAAATAATTCCAAGATCTCTCATTTCCGTGACTCTTTCTAAAGCTATGTTATTGATGGAATATTCGAATAAAACAGGATTTTTGTTTCTGAAGAAAGTCAAGGTTTTGCACTTTACTACATTTAAAAATAAATTATTTTGAACGCACCAATCTCTAAACTTACTAATATTTGACTGTAGTATATGGCAATGATTTATATTAGTTATTTTCTTGTATAGTTTGACGTCATCTGCAAAGAGCAATACATATATAATACATATACATATCATAACATAACATGAACATAAAATATCATAAAACTAAACCTACCATAAACATAACATGGGTGTAACATAAACACAACTTAACAAAAACAATACAGAGCTGGTAATAATAGGTAATTACAAAATTATAAAAATAGGAACCTGTGCACAATAGAAGTGGGCATTTTTTGTTATTTAAAAGAACAGATTTTTCCAAAATTAGAAGCATTATTTTTTTTTTAAAACAGTACTATGAAATGAAATAAACAAATACAATAAAAGAATCAAGAAAAATATACAAATGCATAAAGAATAGTGTTTTAACTCAGTCAAAATATGCAGAGTTGGGATTAGTAAAAATAGATGAAAATAAAGATGAAAATAGGAACTTGAACAAATGAAAGTGAAAGAAATTTGGTTTATATTTATTATTATGGTCAGATATTAAGGCCATTTTTAAAAATAAATTTTGCCAACAAATGGTAAATTTCAGTAGTGTTTAGACTAAGAAGGCAGGGTATACTGGTAGGCAATTTAATATCAAGTTTTACCAATTCACGCATGAAGTTTGGAAATTGGTCATTGATAGGACACTCAAAAAAATTATGGTCCAGAGTATCCTCTGACCCACAATCACAGTACGGCGAACCTACTATGTGGAACCTGGCAAGATAGCTAAGACAACAAGTGTGACCCAGCCGCATTCGGGTTAAGGAAGAAATAAATTTTTTAGGCATGGTAGTGTATTTGTGAAACCAGGGCTTAACAGGAATAGAAGGTTGAATTAATGAGTACTGGTGACCTTTTATCAGTGAAGATTTTTTCTATTCAGAAGACCATTGGAGTTGGTACTTAGTTTTTAGAATAGGGAAATGGTCTCTAACCGGAATAGGGATATCACTTAACGGCCCATGGGCAGTGGCTTCCTTAGCAATATAATCAGTCATGTCATTCCCAGTAATACCGAGGTGTCCCGGTATCCAGGCTAGGACGACACTGGATTTGAGGTGATAAATTTTGAATTCATAGATGACGCTAATTTTATTATTTTTACGAAAAAATACACTTTTTAAGTTATGCTTTAAAATATTATTTGCGAAAGTAAATACCGAAGAATTAATTTTTGATTTTAGATGTCAAAGTCATATTCTAAATACAAAAAATGGATTGAATCACCGATGCAATAAATATTTGCATTTCTTTCTTGAAATAATTGAGTTTTTATACGGACAAACCTATTTATTCATTGTTCATCTTAATATTTTAAAGAGTAACTTGCAAAAAGTGTTTTTCCTAAAATAATTGAATTACCACCATCTATGAACGAGCAGTTCATCAATAATTTTAAGTAGGACCAACGAACAATAACATAATTGCAATATCTCGTGGTTAGCAGTAGAAACCAAAATCTAAATAAAATACCTAGGTATTACAGTAGACCAAAGCCTAAAGTGGTTCCCACATGACATAAAAAATACATACACAAACATAACCAAAGACAGAGTAAGGAAACAGATGTCAAAGTCACAAGAATATGACTTTTAGAATTGAATAACTAATTTTATTTATTTAGAAAAATAAAGATTTACTTATACGACTTATTTTTTAAAATACAATACTGCATTAAAGAATGGGGTAAAACATATAAAACATACATAAAACAAAGTGCTTTATATAGCACACATTAATCATCAATATTAAAAACGATTCTATGAATAAAAATTCATAAGAATTTTAAAGAACTAAGGAAGTTTTACAATTAATCCTTATTATATATTTTTTAAAATTTGTTTTACAATTGTTGATTGCAGTACTAGTATATATTGAATTAATTGGCTTGTTGGAAATAAGCCGACGTAGCTCAGTGGTCAAGAGCACCTTGACCGGACATAAGAAGGTGCGGGTTCAATTCCCGTCGGCGGCATTTATTTTTACTTGGGAGATATTTTCATTTTGTGTGGATATTTCAGGCGACTAATTATTGCTTATAATAATTTGTTATCCTTTGTGCTATGCTAAAAAACCTTGTCGTATAAACATCAGTTTATCATTGAAAAAATAACGTTGCAACATATAATTTAGAAAATGAGGTAACATAACTTTTTGAATGAACATAAATATTACAAAAATGAAGTTTACTTAAAAAAACCGTTCTTCTTAAAAAACGTAGAAAAAACTTTCATCAAATTTGTGTTTTCAAAATTATCAGCTTACGTTATTTGTAAAAATTTATCCACTTTAAAATCCCTTTCCGTAGTCTCAGAAATAATGAATCGTTGTTTCTCAACATTTCCTCACAAATTACCAATTCTAATCTCCTTTGTACAGAATATTGACAAAGCCAAAGTATTTCCTTTTTGGTTTAAGTCTAATGTCAGTCGTTACGTAAATAATTAATAATAAGTAATTAATAAATAAATATTAATTAATAGCAACAATTCTTGGACTTTATCGATATTTTGTTTAGGGACTTAACATTATCTTCTTTGTTTTGAAATTTGCCTTACTTTTTTATTGAATAATTTGTTTGGAAAATAATAAAAAAATAAATACTTGGAGAAAAATGAAGATTGCCAATTTATTAAGAATCTCGTAATATTGGTTATCCGGTTAAAGCCGGGATTGCAGGCCGTTTCCTTAAAAACTTTTAGTAATTTCCTGATATATCGGAACACGTGTTCATGCACCTGCATTTGGTTTGATAAATATATATTGACGAAATAGAAAAAAATATTAGGATTTTTATGAACACGTATTCCAACATCGTGATAATATTAGTCTTTTACTGAAAGAAATAAATTCATTCGTTAGGGGAATGCAATCACCATTTTTGACAGGATTAAGAATAATTTGAAGAGATTTTTAATAGTTATACATACTGATTTTTAACTGTGAAAAAAATTATTCCAGAATATTCAGAACTGTAATACGTTTTATACTCGATTGAAATGTGTTAATGATCCGCTTGTCATGAAAATTCCACGGGAAATGAAGATGAAAATTGATACATTGTATTAGAATTCAAATTATATTATACTACCGCAGAACCGTGAAAAATCACGAAATAGTATGAATTCTCCACAAATCAGTTTGAATTTTGAAAAAGGCTATTGAAATTACTTTCTATAAAAAATATAATGTTATTCATAGGTATTTTATCGCTTGTCTAGAATCTTCAAATAATTCCACGCTTAATATTATTTGCTAAATTTAAAATTTATGTCTAATTCTTGCTCCTTTTACGTTTTCATCATAACTGGTAACTAAAATCAATTAATCACTTTTGCTCCTTTTATGTTGTTATTATTACTTATTATTTATATTGAGATTGAAATCTTACTTTTCCTCCTCTTAAGTAATCATTATTATCACTTGCTCCTTTTATGTTATCGTCATTAACGTTAACTAAATTAATATCTGACTTTTATTCCTTTATTGTTATACGCTTACTAAATTAATATCTCACTTTTGCTAATTTTATGTTATTGTCATTATCGCTTACTCAATAAATATCTCACTTTTATTCCTTTGTTATTATCATCATTATCGCTTATTAAATTAATATCTCACTTTTGCTCCTTTTATGTTATCGTCATTATCGCTTAATAAATTAATATCTCACTTTTGCTCTTTAATGTTATCATCATTAACACTTATCAAATTTATATCTCATTTGGTTCCTTTGGTGCTTTCAATGGAATCTACTAAGTAAAGAGATTAAATAATTTTTTTATTTTTATTTTCTGACACTTCTCGTTTTAGCACTTAAGGAAATTCCTTCGACGATAATGATATGAAAGTGCGTTCGACGAAGCAACACACAAACTCACTTATAATAAAGGCAGCGCTAATGTATTTCTTCTAGTAGAAATGTGTTCCTTTCTGGTGATCGCATTATAAAATCTGCTTGAACATTTATTATAAATACAAATACTGGAAAATAATAAATAAATTTAAACATTTTAATTCAAATCTCAGCCGGTTTGGTACCATAGAGACTTTTTAAGTCTCTAAAACCGGCGTAAAATTAGGAATCGTGATTAGAATCATAGTACGAAACGAAATCAATCACAAAATCGTCATAAAGTTGAATTTTTGTAAAAATCATCATAACTATGGGCACTAATTTCAGACTCTGGTTCAAACTTGAAAAGCGATTTTTTCAGACTCTATGATACCAAACAGACTGAAATTTTGAATTCGGAATGAGAATCGTGGTCCAAAACGAAATCAGTCACAAAATCGTCGTAAAGTTAAATTTTTGGAAAATGATGATTCATTCCTATAGGTACTAATTTCAGACTTGGGTTCGAACTTGAAAACATTTTTTTCAGGCTCTATGGTACCAAACGGACTGAAATTTTGATTTCGGGGTATGAATCACTGACCAAAACGAAATCAGTCACAAAATTGCAATAATGTTGAATTTTTGGAAAAATCATCATTCCTATAGGCACTATTTCAGACTTGGGTTCGAACTTGAAAACATTTTTTTCAGGCTCTATGGTACCAAACGGACGAAAATTTTGATTTCGGGGTAAGAATCACTGACCAAAACGAAATCAGTCACAAAATTGCCATAAAGTTGAATAATTGGAAAAATCATCATTCCTATAGGAACTCATTTCAGACTAGGGTTCGAACTAAAAAAAAAAACGTTTTGTTTCAGGCTCTATGGAACCAAACGGACTGAAATTTTGATTTTAGACTAAGAATCATTTACAAAAACGATATCAGTCACAAAATTGCCATAAAGTTGAATTTTTGGAAAAATCATCATTCGTATGGGCACTAATTTCAGACTTGGGTTCGAACATTAAATGTCTATATTTTATCAAACCGGCTGAAATTTAGGAATCGTGATAAGAATCACGGTTCAAAACGAGATCATTCATAAAATCGTCATTAAGTTGAAAAATTGGAAAAATCATCATTCCTATAGGCACTAATTTCAGGCTTGGGTTCGAACTTGAAAACCGATTTTTTCAGGCTCTATGATACCAAACGGACTGTAATTTTAATTTCGGAATAAGAATCCCTGACCAAAACGAAATAAGTCACAAAATTGCCATAAAGTTGAATTTCTGGAAAAATCATCATTCCAATAGTCACTAATTTCAGACTTGGGTTCTTTTTTTATATTTTTTTTATAGTGAATACCTCACAAGAGTCCCAACTGCTCCCGTCTGGAGCCAGTGAGACTATGGCATCCCCAATTGGGGGATGTTGTGAGGCTGAAGGTAAGTGGGGTAGGGAAAGAGGAAGGTGGGGAAGTACCTGGCTATTCAGATCTAGTCACTAAACACGGCTAAAGCCATTTGGAGCAAAGTTTCACTTCTGAATGGGGGTCTTACACCAGGGCGATACTGGTAGTATCTTCCACTCTGGAACGTGCCGCAAATATACTATATATTATTTTAATTATTAATTGTGAAATAACACAAATTAATCAAATAAAATTTATTTGCGCACGCCGCATTCGAACCCGCGACCTTCGGAATGGCAGTCCAATGCGTTACCACTGGACTATGCCGGCCGTCAAACTTAATAACCGTTTTTTTCAGGCTCTATGGTACCAAACGGACTGAAATTTTGTTTTTGGGTAAGAATAATTGACCAAAACGAAATCAGTCACAAAATTGCCATTAAGTTGAATTTTTGAAAAAATCATCATTCCTATAGGCACTAATTTCAGGCTTGGGTTCGAACTTGAAAACCGATTTTTTCAGGCTCTATGATACCAAACGGACTGTAATTTTAATTTCGGGTTAAAAATCCCTGACCAAAACGAAATAAGTCACAAAATTGCCATAATGTTGAATTTCTGGAAAAATCATCATTCCTATAGTCACTAATTTCAGACTTGGGTTCGCACTTGAAAACCTTTTTTTTCAATCTCTATGGTACCAAACGGGCTGAAATTTTGATTTCGGGGTAAGAATCACTGACCTAAACAAAGTCGGCCGAAAAATCGCCATAAAGTTGAATTTTTGGAACAATCATCATTCCTATAGGCACTAATTTCAGACTTGGGTTCCAAATTGAAAACCAATTTTTACAGGCCCTATGGTACCAAACGGGCTAAAATTTTGATTTCGGCGTTAAAATCACTGACCAAAACGAATTCAGTCACAAAATTGCCATAAAGTTAAATTTTTGGGAAAATAATCATTCGTATGGGCACTAATTTCAGACTTGGGTTCGAACTTTAAATGTCTTTATTTTATCGAACCGGCTGAAATTTCGGAATCGTGATGAGAATCATGGTCCAAAACGAGATCATTCACAAAATCGTCAATAAGTTAAATTTGGATTTCGGGGTAAGAATCACTGACCAAAACGAAATAAGTCACAAAATTGCCAAAAAGTTGAATTTTTGTTAAAATATTCATTCGTATGGGCACTAATTTAAGACATGGGTTCGAATTTGAAAACCGATTTTTTCAGGCTCTATGATACCAAACGGACTGTTTTTTAATTTCGGGGTAAGAATCATTGACCAAAACGAAATAAGTCACAAAATCGCCAGATAGTTGAATTTCTGGAAAAATCATTATACCTATAGGCACTTATTTCAGAGTTGGGTTCGAATATGAAAACCGTTTTATTTCAGGCTCTATGGTACCAAACGGACTTACATTTGACTTGGGTTCGAACTTTAAATGTCTTTATTTTACCAAACCTGCTGAAATTTTCGAATCGTGCTGAGAATCATGGTCCAAAACGAGATAATTAACAAAATCGTCATAAAGTTGAATAAATGGAAAAATTATCTTTCCCATAGGCACTAATTTCAGACTTGGGTTCGAACTTGAAAACCGATTTTTTCAGGCTCTATGATACCAAACGGACTGTTTTTTTTAATTTCGGGGTGTGAATCACTGACCAAAACGAAATCAGTCACAAAATTGCCATAATGTTGAATTTTTGGAAATATCATCATTCCTATAGGCACTAATTTCAGACTTGGGTTCGAACCTGAAAACCAATTTTATCCAGGCTCTATGGTACCAAACGGACTTTAATTTGGATTTCGGGGTAAGAATCACTGACCAAAACGAAATCAGTCACAAAATTGCCATAATGTTGAATTTTCGGAAAAATCATCATTCCTGTAGGCACTAATTTCAGAATTGGGTTCGAACTTGAAAACCGTTTAATTTCAGGCTCTATCTTACCAAACGGACTGAAATTTTGATTTCGGGGTAAGAATCAATGACCAAAACGAAATCAGTTAGTAAATCGCCAGAAAGTTGAATTTCTGGAAAAATCATAATTTCTATACGCACTTATTTCAGACTTGGGTTCGAACTTGAAAACCGTTTTATTTCAGCCTCTACGGTACCAAACGGACTGAAATTTTGATTTCGTGGTAAGACTCACTGTCCAAAATGAAATCAGTCACTAATTTCAGACTTGGGTTCGAACTTGAAAAGATTTTTTTCAGGCTCTATGGTACCAAACGGACTGAAATTTTGATTTCGGGGTAAGAATCACTGTCCAAAACGAAATCAGTCACAAAATTGCCAAAATGTTGAATTTTTGGAAAAATCTTCATTCCTATAGGCACTAATTTCAGACTTGGGTTCGAACTTGAAAAGATTTTTTTCAGACTCTATGATACCAAACGGACTGTTTTTTTGATTTCGGGGTAAGAATCATTGACCAAAACGAAATCAGTCACAAAATAGCAATAAAGTTGAATTTTTGGAAAATTAATCATTCGTATGGGCACTAATTTCAGACTTGGGTTCGAACTTTAAATGTCTTTATTTTACCAAACCTGCTAAAATTTTGGAATCGTGATGAGAATCATGGTCCGACACGAGATCATTAACAAAATCGTCATTAAGTTGAATAAATGGAAAAATTATCTTACCCATCGGCACTAATTTCAGACTTGGGGGTTCGAACTTGAAAATCATTTTTTTCAGGCTCTATGGTACAGAACGGACTTAAATTTGGATTTCGGGGTTAGAATCAATGACCAAAACAAAATTAGTCACAAAATTGCCATAATGTTGAATTTTTGGAAATATAATCATTCCTATAGGCACTAATTTCAGACTTGGGTCCGAACTTGAAAACCGATTTTTTCAGGCTCTATGTTACCAAACGGACTGTTTTATTAATTTCGGGGTAAGAATCACTGACCAAAACGAAAAAAGTCACAAAATCGCCAGAAAGTTGAATTTCTGGAAAAATCATTATTCCTATAGGCACTTATTTCAGAGTTGGGTTCGAATATGAAAACCGTTTTTTTTCAGGCTCTATGGTACCAAACGGACTGAAATTTTGATTTCGGGGTAAGAATCACTGGCCAAAACGAAATCAGTCACAAAATAGCCATAAAGTGGAATTTTGGAAAAATAATCATTCGTATCGGCACTAATTTCAGACTTGGGTTCGAACTTTAAATGTCTTTATTTTACCAAACCTGCTGAAATTTTCGAATCGTGCTGAGAATCATGGTCCAAAACGAGATAATTAACAAAATCGTCATAAAGTTGAATAAATGGAAAAATTATCTTTCCAATAGGCACTAATTTCAGACTTGGGTTCGAACATGAAAACCGATTTTTTCAGGCTCTATGATACCAATCGGACTGTTTTTTTAATTTCGGGGTGTGAATCACTGACCAAAACGAAATCAGTCACAAAATTGCCATAATGTTGAATTTTTGGAAATATCATCATTCCTATAGGCACTAATTTCAGACTTGGGTTCGAAATTGAAAACCAATTTTATCCAGGCTCTATGGTACCAAACGGACGTCAATTTGGATTTCGGGGTAAGAATCACTGACCAAAACGAAATCAGTCACAAAATTGCCATAAAGTTGAATTTTCGGAAAAATCATCATTCCTGTAGGCACTTATTTAAGTATTGGGTTCGAACTTGAAAACCGTTTTATTTCAGGCTCTATGGTACCAAACGGACTAACATTTGGATTTCGGGGTAAGAATCACTGACCAAAACGAAATCAGTCACAAAATTGCCATCATGTTGAATTTTTGGAAAAATCATCATTCCTATAGGCACTAATTTCAGACTTGGGTTCGAACTTGAAAACCGATTTTTTCAGGCTCTATCATACCAAACGGACTGTTTTTTAATTTCGGGGTGTGAATCACTGACCAAAACGAAATCAGTCACAAAATTGCCATAATGTTGAATTTTTGGAAATATCATCATTCCTATAGGCACTAATTTCAGACTTGGGTTCGAACATGAAAACCAATTTTATCCAGGCTCCATGGTACCAAACGGACTAACATTTGGATTTCGGGGTAAGAATCACTGACCAAAACGAAATCAGTCACAAAATTGCCATTATGTTGAATTTTTGGAAAAATCATCATTCCTATAGGCAATAATTTCAGACTTGGGTTCGAACTTAGAAACCGATTTTTTAAGGCTCTATGGTACCAAACAGACTGAAATTTTGATATTGGGTTGAGAATCACTGACCAAAATGAAATCAGTCACAAAATTGCCATAATGTTGAATTTTTGGAAAAATCTTCATTCCTATAGGCACTAATTTCAGACTTGGGTTCGAACTTGAAAAGATTTTTTTCAGGCTCTATGATACCAAACGGACTGTTTTTTTGATTTCGGGGTAAGAATCACTGTCCAAAACGAAATCAGTCACAAAATTGCCAAAATGTTGAATTTTTGGAAAAATCTTCATTCCTATAGGCACTAATTTCAGACTTGGGTTCGAACTTGAAAAGATTTTTTTCAGACTCTATGATACCAAACGGACTGTTTTTTTGATTTCGGGGTAAGAATCATTGACCAAAACGAAATCAGTCACAAAATAGCAATAAAGTTGAATTTTTGGAAAATTAATCATTCGTATGGGCACTAATTTCAGACTTGGGTTCGAACTTTAAATGTCTTTATTTTACCAAACCTGCTAAAATTTTGGAATCGTGATGAGAATCATGGTCCGACACGAGATCATTAACAAAATCGTCATTAAGTTGAATAAATGGAAAAATTATCTTACCCATCGGCACTAATTTCAGACTTGGGGGTTCGAACTTGAAAATCATTTTTTTCAGGCTCTATGGTACAGAACGGACTTAAATTTGGATTTCGGGGTTAGAATCAATGACCAAAACAAAATTAGTCACAAAATTGCCATAATGTTGAATTTTTGGAAATATAATCATTCCTATAGGCACTAATTTCAGACTTGGGTTCGAACTTGAAAACCGATTTTTTCAGGCTCTATGTTACCAAACGGACTGTTTTTTTAATTTCGGGGTTAGAAACACTGAACAAATTGAAATAAGTCACAAAATCGCCAGCAAGTTTAATTTCTGGAAAAATCATTATTCCTATAGGCACTTATTTCAAACTTGGGTTCGAACCTGAAAACCAATTTTTTTCAGGCTCTATGGTACCAAACGGACTAAAATTTGGATTTCGGGGTAAGAATCACTGACTTAAACGAAACCAGTCACAAAATTGCCATAATGTTGAATTTTTGGAAAAATCATCATTCCTATAGGCACTAATTTCAGACTTGGGTTCGAACAAAAAAACTGATTATTTAAGGCTCTATGGTACCAAACGGACTGAAATTTTGTTTTGGGTAAGAATCATTGACCAAAACGAAATCAGTCATGTAATTGGAATTAAGTAAAATTTTTGGAAAAATCATCATCACTGTAGGGACTAATTTCAGACTTGGGTTCGAACTTGAGAACCAATTTTTTCAGGCTCTATGGTACAAAACGGTCTGAAATTTTGATTTCGGGGTAAGAATCACTGACCAAAACGACAAGTTTAATTTCTGGAAAAATCATTATTCCTATAGGCACTTATTTCAAACTTGGGTTCGAACCTGAAAACCAATTTTTTTCAGGCTCTATGGTACCAAACGGACTAAAATTTGGATTTCGGGGTAAGAATCACTGACTTAAACGAAACCAGTCACAAAATTGCCATTATGTTGAATTTTTGGAAAAATCATCATTCCTATAGGCAATAATTTCAGACTTGGGTTCGAACTTTAAATGTCTTTATTTTATCAAACCGGCTGAAATTTCGGAATCGTGATGAGAATCATGCTACAAAACGAGATCATTCACAAAATCGTCATTAAGTTGAATAAACAGAAAATTCATCAATCCCTTAGGAACTAATTTCAGACTTGGGTTCGAACTTGAAAAGATTTCTTTCGGGCTCCTTGATACCAAACGGACTGTTTTTTTTATTTTGCGGTAAGAATCACTGAACAAAACGAAATTAGTGAAGAAATCGCCAGCAAGTTGAATTTCTGGAAAAATCATTATTCCTATAGGCACTTATTTCAGACTTGGGTTCGAACCTGAAAACTAATTTTTTCCAGGCTCTATGGTACCAAACGGACTTAAATTTGGATTTCGGGGTAAGAATCACTGACCAAAACGAAATCAGTCACAAAATTGCCATAATGTTGAATTTTTGGAAATATAATCATTCCTTTAGGCACTAATTTCAGACTTGGGTTCGAACTTGAAAACCGATTTTTTCAGGCTCTATGTTACCAAACGGACTGTTTTATTAATTTCGGGGTTAGAATCACTGACCAAAACGAAAAAAGTCACAAAATTGCCAGAAAGTTGAATTTCTGGAAAAATCATTATTCCTATAGGCACTTATTTCAGACTTGGGTTCGAACCTGAAAACCATTTTTTTTCAGGCTCTATGGTACCAAACGGACTTAAATTTTGATTTTGTGTTGCTAATCACTGAACAAAACGAAATCAGTCACAAAATTGCCAAATAGTTGAATTTTTGGAAAAATCATCATTCCTGTAGGGACTAATTTCAGACTTGGGTTCGAACTTGAGAACCAATTTTTTCAAGCGCTATGGTACTAAACGGACTAGAATTTTGATTTTGTGTTGAGAATCACTGAACAAAACGAAATCAGTCACAAAATTGCCATAAAGTTGAATTTTTGGAAAAATAATCATCCGTATGGGCACTAATTTCAGACTTGGGTTCGAACTTTAAATGTCTTTATTTTACCAAACCTGCTAAAATTTTGGAATCGTTATGAGAATCATGGTCGAAAACGAGATCATTAACAAAATCGTCATTAAGTTTAAGAAATGGAAAAATTATCTTCCCCATAGGCACTAATTTCAGACTTTGGTTCGAACTTGAAAACAATAATTTCAGGCTCTATGGTACCAAACGGACTGTTTTTTTAATTTCGTGGTAAGAATCACTGACCAAAACGAAATAAGTCACAAAATCGCCATAAAGTTGAATTTCTGGAAAAATCATCATTCCTATTGGCACTATTTTCAGACTTGGGTTCGAATTTGAAAACGTTATAATTCAGGCTCTATGGTACCAGACGGACTGAAATTTTGATTTTGGGGTAAGAATCACTGACCAAAACAAAATCAGTCACAAAATTGCCATTCTGTTGAATTTTTGGAAATATAATCATTCCTATAGGCACTAATTTCAGACTTGGGTTCGAACTTGAAAACCGATTTTTTCAGGCTCTATGTTACCAAACGGACTGTTTTTTTTAATTTCGGGGTTAGAAACACTGAACAAAACGAAATAAGTCACAAAATCGCCAGCAAGTTTAATTTCTGGAAAAATCATTATTCCTATAGGCACTTATTTCGAACCTGAAAACCAATTTTTTTCAGGCTCTATGGTACCAAACGGACTTAAATTTGGATTTCGGGGTAAGAATCACTGACTTAAACGAAACCAGTCACAAAATTGCCATAATGTTGAATTTTTGGAAAAATCATCATTCCTATAGGCACTAATTTCAGACTTGGGTTCGAACAAAAAAACTGATTATTTAAGGCTCTATGGTACCAAACGGACTGAAATTTTGTTTTGGGTAAGAATCATTGACCAAAACGAAATCAGTCATGTAATTGGAATTAAGTAAAATTTTTGGAAAAATCATCATCACTGTAGGGACTAATTTCAGACTTGGGTTCGAACTTGAGAACCAATTTTTTCAGGCTCTATGGTACAAAACGGACTGGAATTTCGATTTTGTGTTGAAAATCACTGAACAAAACGAAATCAGTCACAAAATTGCCATAAAGTTAAATTTTTGGAAAAATCATCATTCCTGTAGGCACTAATTTCAGACTTGGGTTCGAACTTGAAAACCGTTTTATTTCAGACTCTATGGTACCAAACGGAAAGAAATTTTGATTTCGGGGTAAGAATCAATGACCAAAACGAAATCAGTCACAAAATCGCCAGAAAGTTGAATTTCTGGAAAAATCATTATTCCTATAGGCACTTATTTCAGACTTGGGTTCGAACCTGAAAACCAATTTTTTTCAGGCTCTCTGGTACCAAACGGACCTTAAATTTTGATTTCGGGGTAAGAATCAATGACCAAAACGAAATCAGTCACAAAATAGCCATAAAGTTGAATTTTTGGAAAAATAATCATCCGTATGGGCACTAATTTCAGACTTGGGATCGAACTTTTTATGTCTTTATTTTACCAAACCTGATGAAATTTTGGAATCGTGATGAGAATCATGGTCAAAAACGAGATCATTAACAAAATCGTCATTAAGTTGAATAATTGGAAAAATTATCTTTCCCATAGGCACTAATTTCAGACTTGGGTTCGATCTTGAAATCGAATTTTTTCAGGCTCTATGGTACCAAACGGACCTTAAATTTTGATTTCGGGCTAAGAATCACTGACCAAAACGAAATCAGTTACAAAATTGCCATAAGGCTGAATTTTTGGAAAAATCATCAATCCTATAGAAACTAATTTCAGACTTGGGTTCGAACTTAAAAACTGATTTTTTCAGGCTCTATGGTACCAAATGGACTGAAATTTTGTTTTTGGTAAGAATCATTGGCCAAAACGAAATCAGTCATGTAATAGCCTTAAAGTAAAATTCTTGGAAAAATCATCATTCCTGTAGGGACTAATTTCAGACTTGGCTTCGAACTTGAAAACCGTTTTTTCCAGGCTCTATGGTACCAAACGGACTGAAATTTTGATTTCGGGGTAAGAATGACTAAACAAAACGAAATAAGACACAAAATTGACATGATGTTGAGTTTTTGAAAAAATGATCATTCCTATAGGCACTAATTTCAGACTTGGGTTCGAACTTGAAAACCGATTTTTTCAAGCTCTATGTTACCAAACGGACTGTTTTATCAATTTCCGGGTAAGAATCACTGACCAAAACGAAATAAGTCACAAATTCGCCAGAAAGTTGAATTTCTGGAAAAATCATTATTCCTATAGGCACTTATTTCAGACTTGGGTTCGAACCTGAAAAGCAATTTTTTTAGGCTCTATGGTACCAAACGGACTGAAATTTTGATTTCGGGGTAAGAATCACTGACCAAAACAAAATCAGTCACAAAATTGCCATACTGTTGAATTTTTGGAAATATAATCATTCCTGTAGGCACTAATTTCAGACTTGGGTTCGAACTTGAAAACCAATTTTTAACGGGCTCTATGGTACCAAAAGGGCAAAAATTTTGATTTCGGCGTGAGAATCACTGACCAAAACGAATGCAGTCACAAAATTGCCATTAAGTTGAATTTTTGGGAAAATAATCATTCGTATGGGCACTAATTTCACGCTTGGGTTCGAACTTTAAATGTCTTTATTTTATCAAACCGGCTGAAATTTCGGAATCGTGATGAGAATCATGGTCCAAAACGAGATCATTCACAAAATCGTCATTAAGTTGAATAAATGGAAAATTCATCAATCCTATAGGCACTAATTTCAGACTTGGGTTCGTACTTGAAAACCGATTTTTTCAGGCTCCATGATACCAAACGGACTGTTTTTTTAAATTCGGGGTAAAAATCACTGACCAAAACGAAATAAGTCACAAAATCGCCAGAAAGTTGAATTTCTGGAATAATCATTATTCCTATAGGCACTTATTTCAAACTTGGGTTCGAACCTGAAAACCATTTTTTCCAGGCTCTATGGTACCAAACGGACTTAAATTTAAAGTTTCGGGGTAAGAATCACTGACCAAAACGAAATCAGTCACAAAATTGCCAAATAGTTGAATTTTTGGAAAAATCATCATTCCTGTAGGGACTAATTTCAGACTTGGGTTCGAACTTGAGAACCAATTTTTTCAAGCGCTATGGTACTAAATGGACTAAAATTTTGATTTTGTGTTGAGAATCACTGAACAAAACGAAATCAGTCACAAAATTGCCATAAAGTTGAATTTTTGGAAAAATAATCATCCGTATGGGCACTAATTTCAGACTTGGGTTCGAACTTTAAATGTCTTTATTTTACCAAACCTGCTAAAATTTTGGAATCGTTATGAGAATCATGGTCGAAAACGAGATCATTAACAAAATCGTCATTAAGTTTAAGAAATGGAAAAATTATCTTCCCCATAGGCACTAACTTCAGACTTTGGTTCGAACTTGAAAACAATAATTTCAGGCTCTATGGTACCAAACGGACTGTTTTTTTAATTTCGTGGTAAGAATCACTGACCAAAACGAAATAAGTCACAAAATCGCCATAAAGTTGAATTTCTGGAAAAATCATCATTCCTATTGGCACTATTTTCAGACTTGGGTTCGAATTTGAAAACGTTATAATTCAGGCTCTATGGTACCAGACGGACTGAAATTTTGATTTTGGGGTAAGAATCACTGACCAAAACAAAATCAGTCACAAAATTGCCATTCTGTTGAATTTTTGGAAATATAATCATTCCTATAGGCACTAATTTCAGACTTGGGTTCGAACTTGAAAACCGATTTTTTCAGGCTCTATGTTACCAAACGGACTGTTTTTTTAATTTCGGGGTTAGAAACACTGAACAAAACGAAATAAGTCACAAAATCGCCAGCAAGTTTAATTTCTGGAAAAATCATTATTCCTATAGGCACTTATTTCAAACTTGGGTTCGAACCTGAAAACCAATTTTTTTCAGGCTCTATGGTACCAAACGGACTAAAATTTGGATTTCGGGGTAAGAATCACTGACTTAAACGAAACCAGTCACAAAATTGCCATAATGTTGAATTTTTGGAAAAATCATCATTCCTATAGGCACTAATTTCAGACTTGGGTTCGAACAAAAAAACTGATTATTTAAGGCTCTATGGTACCAAACGGACTGAAATTTTGTTTTGGGTAAGAATCATTGACCAAAACGAAATCAGTCATGTAATTGGAATTAAGTAAAATTTTTGGAAAAATCATCATCACTGTAGGGACTAATTTCAGACTTGGGTTCGAACTTGAGAACCAATTTTTTCAGGCTCTATGGTACAAAACGGACTGGAATTTCGATTTTGTGTTAGAAATCACTGAACAAAACGAAATCAGTCACAAAATTGCCATAAAGTTAAATTTTTGGAAAAATCATCATTCCTGTAGGCACTAATTTCAGACTTGGGTTCGAACTTGAAAACCGTTTTATTTCAGACTCTATGGTACCAAACGGAAAGAAATTTTGATTTCGGGGTAAGAATCAATGACCAAAACGAAATCAGTCACAAAATCGCCAGAAAGTTGAATTTCTGGAAAAATCATTATTCCTATAGGCACTTATTTCAGACTTGGGTTCGAACCAGAAAACCAATTTTTTTCAGGCTCTATGGTACCAAACGGACCTTAAATTTTGATTTCGGGGTAAGAATCAATGACCAAAACGAAATCAGTCACAAAATAGCCATAAAGTTGAATTTTTGGAAAAATAATCATCCGTATGGGCACTAATTTCAGACTTGGGATCGAACTTTTTATGTCTTTATTTTACCAAACCTGATGAAATTTTGGAATCGTGATGAGAATCATGGTCAAAAACGAGATCATTAACAAAATCGTCATTAAGTTGAATAATTGGAAAAATTATCTTTCCCATAGGCACTAATTTCAGACTTGGGTTCGATCTTGAAATCGAATTTTTTCAGGCTCTATGGTACCAAACGGACCTTAAATTTTGATTTCGGGGTAAGAATCACTGACCAAAACGAAATCAGTTACAAAATTGCCATAAGGCTGAATTTTTGGAAAAATCATCAATCCTATAGAAACTAATTTCAGACTTGGGTTCGAACTTAAAAACTGATTTTTTCAGGCTCTATGGTACCAAATGGACTGAAATTTTGTTTTTGTAAGAATCATTGGCCAAAACGAAATCAGTCATGTAATAGCCTTAAAGTAAAATTCTTGGAAAAATCATCATTCCTGTAGGGACTAATTTCAGACTTGGCTTCGAACTTGAAAACCGTTTTTTCCAGGCTCTATGGTACCAAACGGACTGAAATTTTGATTTCGGGGTAAGAATGACTAAACAAAACGAAATCAGACACAAAATTGACATGATGTTGAGTTTTTGAAAAAATGATCATTCCTATAGGCACTAATTTCAGACTTGGGTTCGAACTTGAAAACCGATTTTTTCAAGCTCTATGTTACCAAACGGACTGTTTTATCAATTTCCGGGTAAGAATCACTGACCAAAACGAAATAAGTCACAAATTCGCCAGAAAGTTGAATTTCTGGAAAAATCATTATTCCTATAGGCACTTATTTCAGACTTGGGTTCGAACCTGAAAAGCAATTTTTTTAGGCTCTATGGTACCAAACGGACTGAAATTTTGATTTCGGGGTAAGAATCACTGACCAAAACAAAATCAGTCACAAAATTGCCATACTGTTGAATTTTTGGAAATATAATCATTCCTATAGGCACTAATTTCAGACTTGGGTTCGAACTTGAAAACCAATTTTTAACGGGCTCTATGGTACCAAACGGGCAAAAATTTTGATTTCGGCGTGAGAATCACTGACCAAAACGAATGCAGTCACAAAATTGCCATTAAGTTGAATTTTTGGGAAAATAATCATTCGTATGGGCACTAATTTCACGCTTGGGTTCGAACTTTAAATGTCTTTATTTTATCAAACCGGCTGAAATTTCGGAATCGTGATGAGAATCATGGTCCAAAACGAGATCATTCACAAAATCGTCAATAAGTTGAATAAATGGAAAATTCATCAATCCTATAGGCACTAATTTCAGACTTGGGTTCGTACTTGAAAACCGATTTTTTCAGGCTCCATGATACCAAACGGACTGTTTTTTTAAATTCGGGGTAAAAATCACTGACCAAAACGAAATAAGTCTTAAAATCGCCAGAAAGTTGAATTTCTGGAATAATCATTATTCCTATAGGCACTTATTTCAGACTTGGGTTCGAACCTGAAAACCAATTCTTTTCAGGTTCTATGGTACCAAACGGACTTTAATTTGGATTTTGTGTTGCTAATCACTGAACAAAACGAAATCAGTCACAAAATTGCCAATAGGTTGAAGTTTTCGAAAAATCATCATTCCTGTAGGCACTTATTTCAGACTTGGGTTCGAACCTTGTAATGATTTGCCCTTTCTACTTCAAACTTTTCCTTCTCTTCTTTCTACGATAAATTTTCCTTAAGTCCTATAGGTAACTTTTCCATAAGGCTTTGGTTATATATATATCCGGGGTAGGAAGGTCCTCCCTGCCGTCTTTTCTTTATTACACACCTCTTCAAGTGTGTACATCCTAGTTTGTCTACGTGACGTACGACCTTGAACGTACTCATTTCACGTGACGGTTCAGTCTAAAAAGGCTTCACCGAACGTTGTGTTGGGTTTTTGTTTCTCGGTTTAGAAACCTAGTTATCTATATATGTGTGGTATCCCTTGGTTCTTTTGAGATAGAGTGAGTTTAATCCATTACCGCTGTGTTTTAAAACCATTTTATAAACCTTATCTTCTAAGTCGCCTGCTCCCCCCCCCCCTAGCTACTCGATTCTACCTATCGTAGGGTAATGTGAATATAATAAAGTGTTAGATTTTATATATGTGATATACATACGATAAATTTATGGTGTTAGTTGTCGGCGCCATCCATGTATATATTTTGGGAGGGGAAGGAGAGGAAAGGAAATGAATTTTTTTTCAAGCTAAGATTGACTCCTCCTCTTACCAAACAAAACTGATGGATGATAATTTGAGCAAGGCGATCGATATCTGCGTGTCTGGATATCACAACCGGCCGGGTCTCCCCTTGTTCCAAATCGGCAACCTTCACGCCAGAATAAAGAAAACCAGGTCTCATCACCAATTTCAGAATTGCCCCAATCTCAAACACCTCCAGGATAACCTACTTTACTGAGTGTAGAAGGGGAAAGCCATGACATCCCTTGTCACGAATCTAGTCGCGAAAATGTGACACGTAAGGTCCTAAGTTACGAGCCACCTCTAGAAAACATTGTAACTCCCACGCCGTCGGGGATTTACATCCCTTTCTAGGTCAATACATAGATAACACACGACGATCTTGTCGACATTTAGCCTGCTTTTTAACGATAGGTTGTGTGCCTACCCATTCAGCCAATTATCATGTGAGATATATGTAAGGTCTACTCGAAATGCCAAATTTAGGATGAGGACTGTCTGTATTTTAATATTCGGTTCTAGTAATTATTTTATGAGGTTACTAGCATCCTCGTGTATTAGGTATGGGTAACTCCTACTGAATACCTATCCTCTCAGGTAGGTATAACCGGATAATTGGTTTGATTTTTGCATTTAATTTAAAGAGGCTGCCTACCTCTCGAAAGGTACCTGTTGAGAAAAGTTGTTCGGTTGGTAGTTTTATTTCGGAGATTACCATCTCCCTCTTTTGACTTTAGATTTGTTTTTGTGCATCCCAATTCGTAACTTAGAAAGTCAAACAATAGATGAAAAGTATTAAATTAGAAAGTCAAATAACAGAAGAAAAGTTTTCATTTTGTTCCGTCTGGTTGCATCCGATCGCTTTCAATTTGGGACGGCATACGCTAGCAAAACTTCCCCCTTTGACTGACTGTACACCGCGCCTCTCGGCCTATATATGAAAAGGTCATTGGCCTGTCTCTCACTCACAGCTGATTGACAATCCGTCTAGGGTATTCCTTTTAATGATAACATTGTTTGGGCGGCAGGTGTCGTAAACTTAGTTGTATCCGTCTTTTAAAAGGGGTCCTCTGGAATTTAATAAATAATATAAAAAAACTCACCCAGTTAGTCACCTCTCATTCTCAGCGTGAAGCTTACCTGGTTACACTATATAGCTAAATCACTTTAATTTTCGACCTCCTCCCTACGCTTATAAAAGGGTAATTAAATATTCCTGTAAATAAAATTGTACCTCCCTAATCTGTCAGGATTCGAACCCACAGTAAATAATTTATTTGATTCTCTAGTTTTCGGTCTCCGTGGATAGAATGCCATCTCGCCAAATCAATAACCTAGCCCGATTAAACACTTCCTGCCTTTATATGTTCACTCTGTTTTAAAAAACGCAATCATTATTTTTATCATTTCCATGTTTTTAAGACAAGTCACTTAGTTTGAACTACATATTTACGAAATCACGTTTAATTTAACACATTTTATATGATAATCGCGATTGCCCAACCCTTAGCGCCCCTGGGGTGATTTTTCACAAAACGGCGCTCTACAAATTATCCAATTATTATTATTGTCATTATTATTAATTGTTTTCTCACTGAGTCGAACCACTTTCACTTCACACAAACACCGGATCAATAATCTTTCACTTTAATTCAATGTTCCACAATATTCTCTAATACCATTTGAATTCAATAATTAACTGTAATTTCAAACAACACTTCTGATTTGTATCCATTTCTCGGGGCTGTCAATGCACCCAAGTTCAAGGCTCGACTGTCCCTCCGGTCTCTCCTTTCCCGTGGGAATCTGTTTACTCCAGGCCTGTCTGTCAATAAATCTTCCGTCGTTGTCTAAACAAAAAATTTTTTTGAGCACGTTCGTTTATTATTTATCGTTTATTTTTGTGGATATTCAAAACATCACAACCTGAAAACCAATTCTTTTCAGGCTCTATGGTACCAAACGGACTTTAATTTGGATTTTGTGTTGCTAATCACTGAACAAAACGAAATCAGTCACAAAATTGCCAATAGGTTGAAGTTTTCGAAAAATCATCATTCCTGTAGGCACTTATTTCAGACTTGGGTTCGAACTTGAAAACCGTTTTATTTCAGGCTTTTTGGTACCAAACGGACTGAAATTTTGATTTCGGGGTAAGAATCAATGACCAAAACGAAATCAGTCACAAAATAGCCATAAATTTGAATTTTTGGAAAAATAATCATCCGTATGGGCACTAATTTCAGACTTGGGTTCGAACTTTTAATGTCTTTATTTTACCAAACCTGCTGAAATTTTGGAATCGTGATGAGAATCATGGTCCAAAACGAGCTCATTTACAAAATCGTCATTAAGTTGAATAAATGAAAAATTATTTTCCCATAGGCACTAATTTCAGACTTGGGTTCGAACTTGAAATCCAATTTTTTCAGGCTCTATGGTACCAAACGGAACTTTGATTTTGATTTCGGGGTAAGAATCACTGACCAAAACGAAATCAGTAACAAAATTGCCATTAGGCTGAATTTTTGGAAAAATCATTATTCCTATAGGAACTAATTTCAGACTTGGTTTCCAACTTGAAAACCAATTTTTAACGGGCTCTATGGTACCAAACGGGCAAAAATATTGATTTCGGCGTGAGAATCACTGACCAAAACGAATGGAGTCACAAAATTGCCGTTAAGTTGAATTTTTGGGAAAATAATCATTCGTATGGGCACTAATTTCACGCTTGGGTTCGAACTTTAAATGTCTTTATTTTATCAAACCCGCTGAAATTTCGGAATCGTGATGAGAATCATGGTCCAAAACGAGATCATTCACAAAATCGTCATTAAGTTGAATAAATGGAAAATTCATCAATCCCTTAGGAACTAATTTCAGACTTGGGTTCGAACTTAAAAACCTATTTATTTCAGGCTCTATGGTACCAAACGGAATGAAATTTTGATTTCGGGGTAAGAATCAATGACCAAAACGAAATCAGTCACAAAATAGCCATAAAGTTGAATTTTTGGAAAAATAATCATCCGTATGGGCACTAATTTCAGACTTGGGATCGAACTTTTTATGTCTTTATTTTACCAAACATGCTGAAATTTTGGAATCGTGATGAGAATCATGGTCAAAAACGAGATCATTAACAAAATCGTCATTAAGTTGAATAATTGGAAAAATTATCTTTCCCATAGGCACTAATTTCAGACTTGGGTTCGAACTTGAAATCCAATTTTTTCAGGCTCTATGGTACCAAACGGACCTTAAATTTTGATTTCGGGGTAAGAATCACTGACCAAAACGAAATCAGTTACAAAATTGCCATAAGGCTGAATTTTTGGAAAAATCATCAATCCTATAGGAACTAATTTCAGACTTGGGTTCGAACTTAAAAACTGATTTTTTCAGGCTCTATGGTACCAAATGGACTGAAATTTTGTTTTTGGTAAGAATCATTGGCCAAAACGAAATCAGTCATGTAATAGCCATAAAGTAAAATTCTTGGAAAAATCATCATTCCTGAAGGGACTAATTTCAGACTTGGCTTCGAACTTGAAAACCGTTTTTTCCAGGCTCTATGGTACCAAACGGACTGAAATTTTGATTTCGGGGTAAGAATGACTAAACAAAACGAAATCAGACACAAAATTGACATGATGTTGAATTTTTGAAAAAATGATCATTCCTATAGGCACTAATTTCAGACTTGGGTTCGAACTTGAAAACCGATTTTTTCAAGCTCTATGTTACCAAACGGACTGTCTTTTCAATTTCGGGGTAAGAATCACTGACCAAAACGAAATAAGTCACAAATTCGCCAGAAAGTTGAATTTCTGGAAAAATCATTATTCCTATAGGCACTTATTTCAGACTTGGGTTCGAACCTGAAAAGCAATTCTTTTAGGCTCTATGGTACAAAACGGCCTGAAATTTTGATTTCGGGGTAAGAATCACTGACCAAAACAAAATCAGTCACAAAATTGCCATACTGTTGAATTTTTGGAAATATAATCATTCCTATAGGCACTAATTTCAGACTTGGGTTCGAACTTGAAAACCGAATTTTTCAGGCTCTATGTTACCAAACGGACTGTTTTTTTAATTTCGGGGTAAGAAACACTGACCAAAACGAAATAAGTCACAAAATCGCCAGAAAGTTTAATTTCTGGAAAAATCATTATTCCTATAGGCACTTATTTCAGACTTGGGTTCGAACCTGAAAACCAATTTTTTTCAGGCTCTATGGTACCAAACGGACTAAAATTTGGATTCGGGGTAAGAATCACTGACTTAAACGAAACCAGTCACAAAATTGCCATAATGTTGAATTTTTGGAAAAATCATCATTCCTATAGGAACTAATTTCAAACTTGGTTTCCAACTTGAATACCAATTTTTAACGGGCTCTATGGTACCAAACGGGCAATAATTTTGATTTCGGCGTGAGAATCACTGACCAAAACGAATGCAGACACAAAATTGCCATTAAGTTGAATTTTTTTGAAAATATTCATTCGTATGGACACTAATTTCACGCTTGGGTTCGAACTTTAAATGTCTTTATTTTATCAAACCGGCTGAAATTTCAGAATCGTGATGAGAATCATGGTCCAAAACGAGATCATTCACAAAATCGTCATTAAGTTGAATAAATGGAAAATTCATCAATCCTATAGGCACTAATTTCAGACTTGGGTTCGTACTTGAAAACCGATTTTTTCAGGCTCCATGATACCAAACGGACTGTTTTTTTAAATTCGGGGTAAGAATCACTGACCAAAACGAAATAAGTCACAAAATCGCCAGAAAGTTGAATTTCTGGAAAAATCATTATTCCTATAGGCACTTATTTCAGACTTGGGTTCGAACCTGAAAACCAATTCTTTTCAGGCTCTATGGTACCAAACGGACTTAAATTTGGATTTTGTGTTGCTAATCACTGAACAAAACTAAATCAGTCACAAAATTGCCAATAGGTTGAAGTTTTCGAAAAATCATCATTCCTGTAGGCACTAATTTCAGACTTGGGTTCGAACCTGAAAACCAATTCTTTTCAGGCTCTATGATACCAAACGGACTTTAATTTGGATTTTGTGTTGCTAATCACTGAACAAAACGAAATCAGTCACAAAATTGCCAATAGGTTGAAGTTTTCGAAAAATCATCATTCCTGTAGGCACTTATTTCAGACTTGGGTTCGAACTTGAAAACCGTTTTATTTCAGGCTCTTTGGTACCAAACGGACTGAAATTTTGATTTCGGGATAAGAATCAATGACCGAAACGAAATAAGTCACAAAATCGCCAGAAAGTTGAATTTCTGGAAAAATCATTATTCCTATAGGCACTTATTTCAGACTTGGGTTCGAACCTGAAAACCGATTCTTTTCAGGCTCTATGGTACCAAACGGACTTTAATTTGGATTTTGTGTTGCTAATCACTGAACAAAACGAAATCAGTCACAAAATTGCCAATAGAATGAAGTTTTCGAAAAATCATCATTCCTGTAGGCACTTATTTCAGACTTGGGTTCGAACCTGAAAACCAATTCTTTTCAGGCTCCATGATACCAAACGGACTGTTTTTTTTAAATTCGGGGTAAGAATCACTGACCAAAACGAAACCAGTCACAAAATTGCCATAATGTTGAATTTTTGGCAAAATCATCATTCCTTTAGGCACTAATTTCAGACTTGGGTTCGAACTTGAAAACCGATTTTTTCAGGCTCTATGGTACCAGACGGACTGAAATTTTGATTTCGGGGTAAGAATCACTGACCAAAACAAAATCAGTCACAAAATTGCCATACTGTTGAATTTTTGGAAATATAATCATTCCTATAGGCACTAATTTCAGACTTAGGTTCGAACTTGAAAACCGATTTTTTCAGGCTCTATGTTACCATATGGACTGTTTTTTTTAATTTCGGGGTTAGAATCATTGACCAAATCGAAATAAGTCACAAAATCGCCAGAAAGTTGAATTTCTGGAAAAATCATTATTCCTATAGGCACTTATTTCAGACTTGGGTTCGAACCTGAAAACCAATTCTTTTCAGGCTCTATGGTACCAAACGGACTCTAATTTGGATTTTGTGTTGCTAATCACTGAACAAAACGAAATCAGTCACAAAATTGCCAATAGGTTGAAGTTTTCGAAAAATCATCATTCCTGTAGGCACTTATTTCAGACTTGGGTTCGAACTTGAAAACCGTTTTATTTCAGGCTCTTTGGTACCAAACGGACTGAAATTTTGATTTCGGGGTAAGAATCAATGTCCAAAACGAAATCAGTCACAAAATAGCCATAAATTTGAATTTTTGGAAAAATAATCATCCGTATGGGCATTAATTTCAGACTTGGGTTCGAACTTTAAATGTCTTTATATTACCAAACCTGCTGAAATTTTGGAATCGTGATGAGAATCATGTTCGAAAACGAGATCATTCACAAAATCGTCATTAAGTTGAATAAATGGAAAAATTATCTTACCCATAGGCACTAATTTCAGACTTGGGTTCGAACTTGAAAACCGTTTTGATTCAAGCTCTATGGTACCAAACGGACTGAAATTTTGATTTCGGGGTAAGAATCACTGACCAAAACGAAATCAGTCTTAAAATTGCCATAATATTGAATTTTTGGAAATATCATCATTCCTATAGGCACTAATTTCAGACTTGGGTCCGAACCTGAAAACCATTTTTTTTTCAGGCTCTATGGTACCAAACGGACTAACATTTGGATTTCGGTGTAAGAATCACTGACCAAAATGAAATCGGTCACAAAATTGCCATTATGTTGAATTTTTTGAAAAATCATCATTCCTATAGGCACTAATTTAAGACTTGGGTTCGAACTTGAAAACATTTTTTTCAGGCTCTATGGTACCAAACAGACTGAAATTTTGATTTCGGGGTAAGAATCACTGACCAAAACGAAATCAGTCACAAAATTGCCATACTGTTGAATTTTTGGAAATATAATCATTCCTATAGGCACTAATTTCAGACTTAGGTTCGAACTTGAAAACCGATTTTTTCAGGCTCTATGTTACCATATGGACTGTTTTTTTTAATTTCGGGGTTAGAATCATTGACCAAATCGAAATAAGTCACAAAATCGCCAGAAAGTTGAATTTCTGGAAAAATCATTATTCCTATAGGCACTTATTTCAGACTTGGGTTCGAACCTGAAAACCAATTCTTTTCAGGCTCTATGGTACCAAACGGACTCTAATTTGGATTTTGTGTTGCTAATCACTGAACAAAACGAAATCAGTCACAAAATTGCCAATAGGTTGAAGTTTTCGAAAAATCATCATTCCTGTAGGCACTTATTTCAGACTTGGGTTCGACCTTGAAAACCAATTTTTTCAGGCAATGTGGTACCAAATGAGCTGAAATTTTTATTTCGGGGTTAGATTCATTGACCTTAACGATGTTACTCATGAAATCGCAATAAAGTTTAATTTTTGGAAAAAACATCATTCCTATAGGCAATAATTTCCGACTTAGGTTAGATCTTGAAAACACAATTTTTTCAGGCTCTATGGTACCAAACGGATTGAAATTTTGATTTTGGGGTGAGAATCACTGACCAAAACAAAATCAGTCCCAAAATTGCCATAAAGTTGAATAATTGGAAAAACCATCATTCCCATAGGCACTAATTTCAGACTTGGGTTCGAACTTGAAAACCGTTTTGATTCAAGCTCTATGGTACCAAATGGACTGAAATTTTGATTTTGTGTTGAGAATCACTGAACAAAACGAAATCAGTCACAAAATTGCCATAGTGTTGAATTTTTGGAAAAATCATCATTCCTGTAGGCACTCATTTCAGACTTGGGTTCGAACTTGAAAACCGTTTTATTTCAGGCTCTATGAAACCAAACGGAAAGAAATTTTGATTTCGGGGTAAGAATCAATGTCCAAAACGAAATCAGTCACAAAATAGCCATAAATTTGAATTTTTGGAAAAATAATCATCCGTATGGGCATTAATTTCAGACTTGGGTTCGAACTTTAAATGTCTTTATATTACCAAACCTGCTGAAATTTTGGAATCGTGATGAGAATCATGGTCCAAAACGAGATCATTAACAAAATCGTCATTAAGTTGAATAAATAGAAAATTCATCAATCCCTTAGGAACTAATTTCAGACTTGGGTTTGAACTTGAAAACCGTTTTTTTTAGGCTCTATGATACCAAACGGACTGTTTTTTTTTTAATTTCGGGGTGAAATCACTGACCAAACGAAATCAGTCACAAAATCGCCAAATTGTTGAATTTTTGGAAAAATCATCATTCCTGTAGGCACTTATTTCAGACTTGGGTTCGAATTTGAAAACCGTTTTATTTCAGGCTCTTTGGTACCAAACGGACTGAAATTTTGATTTCGGGGTAAGAATCAATGACCAAAACGAAATCAGTCACAAAATAGCCATAAATTTGAATTTTTGGAAAAATAATCATCCGTATGGGCACTAATTACAGACTTGGGTTCGAACTTTTAATGTCTTTATTTTACCAAACCTGCTGAAATTTTGGAATCGTGATGAGAATCATGGTCCAAAACGAGATCATTAACAAAATCGTCATTAAGTTTAATAAATGGTAAAATTATCTTATCCATAGGCAAAGATGAATTTTGTTTTGGGTAAGAATCATTGACCAAAACGAAATCAGTCATGTAATTGGAATTAAGTAAAATTTTTGGAAAAATCATCATCACAGTAGGGACTAATTTCAGACTTGGGTTCGAACTTGAGAACCAATTTTTTTAGGCTCTATGGTACAAAACGGACTGAAATTTTGATTTTGTGTTGAAAATCACTGAACAAAACGAAATCAGTCATAAAATTGCCATAAAGTTGAATTTTTGGAAAAATCATCATTCCTGTAGGCACTAATTTCAGACTTGGGTTCGAACTTGAAAACCGTTTTATTTCAGGCTCTTTGGTACCAAACGGACTGAAATTTTGATTTCGGGGTAAGAATGACTAACCAAAACGAAATCAGACACAAAATTGACATAATGTTGAATTTTTGGAAAAATCTTCATTCCTTAAGGCAATCATTTCAGACTTGGGTTCGAACTTAACCGATTATTAAAGGCTCTTTGGTACCAAACGGACTGAAATTTTGTTTTTGGGTAAGAATCATTGACCAAAACGAAATCAGTCATGTAATTGGAATTAAGTTAAATTTTTGGAAAAATCATCATTCCTGTAGGGACTAATTTTAGACTTGGGTTCGAACTTGAGAACCAATTTTTTCAGGCTCTATGAAACCAAACGGACTGAAAGTTTGATTTCGGGGTAAGAATCACTGACCAAAACGAAATCAGTCACAAAATTGTCATAATGTTGAATTTTTGGAAATATCATCATTCGTATGGGCACTAATTTCAGACTTGCGTTCGAACTTTAAATGTCTTGATTTTATCAAACCGGCTGAAATTTCGGAATCGTGATGAGAATTATGGAACAAAACGAGATCATTCACAAAACGAAATAGAAAATTCATCAATACCTTGGGAATTAATTTCAGACTTGGGTTTGAACTAGAAAACCGTTTTTTTCAGGCTCTATGATACCAAATGGACTGTTTTTTTTTAATTTCGGGGTTAGAATCACTGACCAAAACGAAATCAGTCACAAAATTGCCATAATGTTGAATTTTTGATAGAATGATCATTCATATAGTCACCCATTTCAGACTTGGGTTAGAACTTGAAAACCGTTTTATTTCAGGCTCTTGGTACAAAACGGAAATAAATATTGATTTCGGGGTATGAATCAATGACCAAAACGAAATCAGTCACAAAATAGCCATAAAGTTGAATTTTTGGAAAAATAATCATCCGTATGGGCACTAATTTCAGACTTGGGTTCGAACTTGAAAACCGTTTTATTTCAGGCTCTTTGGTACCAAACGGAAAGAAATTTTGATTTCGGGGTATGAATCAATGACCAAAACGAAATCAGTCACAAAATAGCCATAAAGTTGAATTTTTGGAAAAATAATCATCCGTATGGGCACTAATTTCAGACTTGGGTTCGAACTTTAAATGTCTTAATTGTACCAAACCTGCTGAAATTTTGGAATCGTGATGAGAATCATGGTCCAAAACGAGATCGTTAACAAAATCGTCATTAAGTTTAATAAATGGTAAAATTATCTTATCCATAGGCAATGATGAATTTTGTTTTGGGTAAGAATCATTGACCAAAACGAAATCAGTCATGTAATTGGAATTAAGTAAAATTTTTGGAAAAATCATCATCACAGTAGGGACTAATTTCAGACTTGGGTTCGAACTTGAGAACCAATTTTTTTAGGCTCTATGGTACAAAACGGACTGAAATTTTGATTTTGTGTTGAAAATTACGGAACAAAACGAAATCAGTCACAAAATTGCCATAAAGTTGAATTTTTGGAAAAATCATCATTCCTGTAGGCACTAATTTTAGACTTGGGTTCGAACTTGAAAACCGTTTTATTTCAGGCTCTTTGGTACCAAACGGAAAGAAATTTTGATTTCGGGGTATGAATCAATGACCAAAACGAAATCAGTCACAAAATAGCCATAAAGTTGAATTTTTGGAAAAATAATCATCCGTATGGGCACTAATTTCAGACTTGGGTTCGAACTTGAAATCCATTTTTTTCAGGCTCTATGGTACCAAACAGACCTTTGATTTTGATTTCGGGGTAAGAATCACTGACCAAAACGAAATCAGTTACAAAATTGCCATAAAGCTGAATTTTTGGAATAATCATTATTCCTATAGGAACTAATTTCAGACTTGGGTTCCAACTTGAAAACCAATTTTTAAAGAGCTCTATGGTACCAAACGGGCAAAAATTTTGATTTCGGCGTGAGAATCACTGACCAAAACGAATTCAGTCACAAAATTGCCATTATGTTGAATTTTTGGGAAAATAATCATTCGTATGGGCACTGATTTCACGCTTGGGTTCGAACTTTAAATGTCTTTATTTTATCGAACCGGCTGAAATTTCGGAATCGTGATGAGAATCATGGTCCAAAACGAGATCATTCACAAAATCGTCATTAAGTTGAATAAATGGAAAATTCATCAATCCCATAGGCACTAATTTCAGACTTGGCTTCGAACTTGAAAACCGTTTTTTCCAGGCTCTATGGTACCAAACGGACTGAAATTTTGATTTCGGGGTAAGAATGACTAACCAAAACGAAATCAGACACAAAATTGACATGATGTTGAATTTTTGAAAAAATGATCATTCCTATAGGCACTAATTTCAGACTTGGGTTCGAACTTAACCGATTATTTAAGGCTCTTTGGTACCAAACGGACTGAAATTTTGTTTTTGGGTAAGAATCATTGACCAAAACGAAATCAGTCATGTTATTGGAATTAAGTCTATTTTTAGGTCAAATCATCATCACTGTAGGGACTAATTTCAGACTTGGGTTCGAACTTTAAATGTCTTGATTTTATCAAACCGGCTGAAATTTCGGAATCGTGATGAGAATTATGGAACAAAACGAGATCATTCACAAAACGAAATAGAAAATTCATCAATACCTTGGGAACTAATTTCAGACTTGGGTTTGAACTAGAAAACCGTTTTTTTCAGGCTCTATGATACCAAATGGACTGTTTTTTTTTAATTTCGGGGTTAGAATCACTGACCAAAACGATATCAGTCACAAAATTGCCATAATGTTGAATTTTTGAAAGAATGATCATTCATATAGTCACCCATTTCAGACTTGGGTTCGAACTTGAAAACCGTTTTATTTCAGGCTCTTGGTACAAAACGGAAATAAATTTTGATTTCGGGGTATGAATCAATGACCAAAACGAAATCAGTCACAAAATAGCCATAAAGTTGAATTTTTGGAAAAATAATCATCCGTATGGGCACTAATTTCAGACTTGGGTTCGAACTTGAAAACCGTTTTATTTCAGGCTCTTTGGTACCAAACGGAAAGAAATTTTGATTTCGGGGTATGAATCAATGACCAAAACGAAATCAGTCACAAAATAGCCATAAAGTTGAATTTTTGGAAAAATAATCATCCGTATGGGCACTAATTTCAGACTTGGGTTCGAACTTTAAATGTCTTTATTTTACCAAACCTGCTGAAATTTTGGAATCGTGATGAGAATCATGGTCCAAAACGAGATCATTAACAAAATCGTCATTAAGTTTAATAAATGGTAAAATTATCTTATCCATAGGCAATGATGAATTTTGTTTTGGGTAAGAATCATTGACCAAAACGAAATCAGTCATGTAATTGGAATTAAGTAAAATTTTTGGAAAAATCATCATCACAGTAGGGACTAATTTCAGACTTGGGTTCGAACTTGAGAACCAATTTTTTTAGGCTCTATGGTACAAAACGGACTGAAATTTTGATTTTGTGTTGAAAATCACGGAACAAAACGAAATCAGTCACAAAATTGCCATAAAGTTGAATTTTTGGAAAAATCATCATTCCTGTAGGCACTAATTTTAGACTTGGGTTCGAACTTGAAAACCGTTTTATTTCAGGCTCTTTGGTACCAAACGGAAAGAAATTTTGATTTCGGGGTATGAATCAATGACCAAAACGAAATCAGTCACAAAATAGCCATAAAGTTGAATTTTTGGAAAAATAATCATCCGTATGGGCACTAATTTCAGACTTGGGTTCGAACTTGAAATCCAATTTTTTCAGGCTCTATGGTACCAAACAGACCTTTGATTTTGATTTCGGGGTAAGAATCACTGACCAAAACGAAATCAGTTACAAAATTGCCATAAAGCTGAATTTTTGGAATAATCATTTTTCCTATAGGAACTAATTTCAGACTTGGGTTCCAACTTGAAAACCAATTTTTAAAGAGCTCTATGGTACCAAACGGGCAAAAATTTTGATTTCGGCGTGAGAATCACTGACCAAAACGAATTCAGTCACAAAATTGCCATTATGTTGAATTTTTGGGAAAATAATCATTCGTATGGGCACTAATTTCACGCTTGGGTTCGAACTTTAAATGTCTTTATTTTATCGAACCGGCTGAAATTTCGGAATCGTGATGAGAATCATGGTCCAAAACGAGATCATTCACAAAATCGTCATTAAGTTGAATAAATGGAAAATTCATCAATCCCATAGGCACTTATTTCAGACTTGGCTTCGAACTTGAAAACCGTTTTTTCCAGGCTCTATGGTACCAAACGGACTGAAATTTTGATTTCGGGGTAAGAATGACTAACAAAACGAAATCAGACACAAAATTGACATGATGTTGAATTTTTGAAAAAATGATCATTCCTATAGGCACTAATTTCAGACTTGGGTTCGAACTTGAAAACCGATTTTATCAGGCTCTATGTTACCAAACGGACTGTTCTTTTAATTTCGGGGTTAGAAACACTGACCAAAACGAAATAAGTCACAAAATCGCCAGCAAGTTTAATTTCTGGAAAAATCATTATTCCTATAGGCACTTATTTCAAACTTGGGTTCGAACCTGAAAACCAATTTTTTTCAGGCTCTATGGTACCAAACGGACTAAAATTTGGATTTCGGGGTAAGAATCACTGACTTAAACGAAACCAGTCACAAAATTGCCATAATGTTGAATTTTTGGAAAAATCATCATTCCTATAGGCACTAATTTCAGACTTGGGTTCGAACAAAAAAATTGATTATTTAAGGCTCTATGGTACCAATAGGACTGAAATTTTGTTTTGGGTAAGAATCATTGACCAAAACGAAATCAGTCATGTAATTGGAATTAAGTAAAATTTTTGGAAAAATCATCATCACTGTAGGGACTAATTTCAGACTTGGGTTCGAACTTGAGAACCAATTTTTTCAGGGCTCTATGGTACAAAACGGACTGGAATTTTGATTTTGTGTTGAAAATCACGGAACAAAACGAAATCAGTCACAAAATTGCCATAAAGTTGAATTTTTGGAAAAATCATCATTCCTGTAGGCACTAATTTCAGACTTGGGTTCGAACATGAAAACCGTTTTATTTCAGACTCTATGGTACCAAACGGAAAGAAATTTTGATTTCGGGGTAAGAATCAATGACCAAATCGAAATCAGTCACATAATCGCCAGAAAGTTGAATTTCTGGAAAAATCATTATTCGTATAGGCACTTATTTCAGACTTGTTTTCGAACCTGAAAACCAATTTTTTTCAGGCTCTATGGTACCATCGGACCTTAAATTTTGATTTCGGGGTAAGAATCAATGACCAAAACGAAATCAGTCACAAAATAGCCATAAAGTTGAATTTTTGGAAAAATAATTATTCGTATGGGCACTAATTTCAGACTTGGGTTCGAACTTTAAATGTTTTTATTTTATCAACCCTGCTGAAATTTTGGAATCGTGATGAGAATTATGGTACAAAACGAGATCATTCACAAAATCGTCATTAAGTTGAATAAACAGAAAATTCATCAATCCCTTAGGAACTAATTTCAGACTTGGGTTCGAACTTAAAAACCTATTTATTTCAGGCTCTATGGTACCAAACGGACCTTAAATTTTGATTTCGGGGTAAGAATCACTGACCAAAACGAAATCAGTTACAAAATTGCCATAAGGCTGAATTTTTGGAAAAATCATCAATCCTATAGAAACTAATTTCAGACTTGGGTTCGAACTTAAAAACTGATTTTTTCAGGCTCTATGGTACCAAATGGACTGAAATTTTGTTTTTGGTAAGAATCATTGGCCAAAACGAAATCAGTCATGTAATAGCCATAAAGTAAAATTCTTGGAAAAATCATCATTCCTGTAGGGACTAATTTCAGACTTGGCTTCGAACTTGAAAACCGTTTTTTCCAGGCTCTATGGTACCAAACGGACTGAAATTTTGATTTCGGGGTAAGAATGACTAAACAAAACGAAATCAGACACAAAATTGACAGGATGTTGATTTTTTGAAAAAATGATCATTCCTATAGGCACTAATTTCAGACTTGGGTTCGAACTTGAAAACCGATTTTTTCAAGCTCTATGTTACCAAACGGACTGTTTTTTCAATTTCGGGGTAAGAATCACTGACCAAAACGAAATAAGTCACAAATTCGCCAGAAAGTTGAATTTCTGGAAAAATCATTATTCCTATAGGCACTTATTTCAGACTTGGGTTCGAACCTGAAAAGCAATTTTTTTAGGCTCTATGGTACCAAACGGACTGAAATTTTGATTTCGTGGTAAGAATCACTGACCAAAACGAAATCAGTTACAAAATTGCCATTAGGCTGAATTTTTGGAAAAATCATTATTCCTATAGGAACTAATTTCAGACTTGGTTTCCAACTTGAAAACCAATTTTTAACGGGCTCTATGGTACCAAACGGGCAAAAATATTGATTTCGGCGTGAGAATCACTGACCAAAACGAATGGAGTCACAAAATTGCCATTAAGTTGAATTTTTGGGAAAATAATCATTCGTATGGGCACTAATTTCACGCTTGGGTTCGAACTTTAAATGTCTTTATTTTATCAAACCGGCTGAAATTTCGGAATCGTGATGAGAATCATGGTCCAAAACGAGATCATTCACAAAATCGTCATTAAGTTGAATAAATGGAAAATTCATCAATCCTATAGGCACTAATTTCAGAATTGGGTTCGTACTTGAAAACCGATTTTTTCAGGCTCCATGATACCAAACGGACTGTTTATAATAAATTCGGGGTAAGAATCACTGACCAAAACGAAATCAGTCACAAAATTGCCATAATGTTGAATTTTTGGCAAAATCATCATTCCTTTAGGCACTAATTTCAGACTTGGGTTCGAACTTGAAAACCGATTTTTTCAGGCTCTATGGTACCAGACGGACTGAAATTTTGATTTCGGGGTAAGAATCACTGACCAAAACAAAATCAGTCACAAAATTGCCATAATGTTGAATTTTTGGAAATATAATCATTCCTATAGGCACTTATTTCAGACTTGGGTTCGAACTTGAAAACCGATTTTTTCAGGCTCTATGTTACCAAACGGACTGTTTTTTGATTTTCGGGGTTAGAATCATTGACCAAAACGAAATAAGTCACAAAATCGCCAGAAAGTTGAATTTCTGGAAAAATCATTTTTCCTATAGGCACTTATTTCAGACTTGGGTTCGAACCTGAAAACCAATTCTTTTCAGGCTCTATGGTACCAAACGGACTCTTATTTGAATTTTGTGTTGCTAATCACTGAACAAAACGAAATCAGTCACAAAATTGCCAATAGGTTGAAGTTTTCGAAAAATCATCATTCCCGTAGGCACTTATTTCAGACTTGGGTTTGAACTTGAAAACCGTTTTATTTCAGGCTCTTTGGTACCAAAGGGACTGAAATTTTGATTTCGGGGTAAGAATCAATGACCAAAACGAAATCAGTCACAAAATAGCCATAAATTTGAATTTTTGGAAAAATCATCCGTATGGGCACTAATTTCAGACTTGGGTTCGAACTTTTAATGTCTTTATTTTACCAAACCTGCTGAAATTTTTGGAATCGTGATGAAAATCATGGTCCAAAATGAGCTCATTTACAAAATCGTCATTAAGTTGAATAAATGGAAAATTCATCAATCCCATAGGCACTAATTTCAGACTTGGGTTCGAACATGAAAACCAATTTTTTCAGGCTCTATGATACCAAACGGACTGTTTTTTTTAATTTCGGGGTGAGAATCACTGACCAAAACGAAATCAGTCACAAAATTGCCATAATGTTGAATTTTTGGAAAAATCATCATTCCTTTAGGCACTAATTTCAGACTTGGGTTCGAACTTAAAAACTGATTTTTTCAGGCTCTATTGTACCAAATGGACTGAAATTTTGTTTTTGGGTAAGAATCATTGGCCAAAACGAAATCAGTCATGTAATAGCCATAAAGTAAAATTCTTGGAAAAATCATCATTCCTGTAGGGACTAATTTCAGACTTGGCTTCGAACTTGAAAACCGTTTTTTCCAGGCTCTATGGTACCAAACGGACTGAAATTTTGATTTCGGGGTAAGAATGACTAACCAAAACGAAATCAGACACAAAATTGACATAATGTTGAATTTTTGGAAAAATCTTCATTCCTTTAGGCAATCATTTCAGACTTGGGTTCGAACTTAACCGATTATTTAAGGCTCTTTGGTACCAAACGGACTGAAATTTTGTTTTTGGGTAAGAATCATTGAACAAAACGAAATCAGTCATGTAATTGGAATTAAGTTAAATTTTTGGAAAAATCATCATTCCTGTAGGGACTAATTTCAGACTTGGGTTCGAACTCGAGAACCAATTTTTTCAGGCTCTATGAAACCAAACGGACTGAAAGTTTGATTTCGGGGTAAGAATCACTGACCAAAACGAAATCAGTCACAAAATTGCCATAATGTTGAATTTTTGGAAATATCATCATTCGTATGGGCACTAATTTCAGACTTGGGTTCGAACTTTAAATGTCTTGATTTTATCAAACCGGCTGAAATTTCGGAATCGTGATGAGAATTATGGAACAAAACGAGATCATTCACAAAACGAAATAGAAAATTCATCAATACCTTGGGAACTAATTTCAGACTAGGGTTTGAACTAGAAAACCGTTTTTTTCAGGCTCTATGATACCAAATGGACTGTTTTTTTTTGATTTCGGGGTGAGAATCACTGACCAAAACGAAATCAGTCACAAAATTGCCATAATGTTGAATTTTTGAAAGAATGATCATTCATATAGTCACCCATTTCAGACTTGGGTTCGAACTTGAAAACCGTTTTATTTCAGGCTCTTTGGTACAAAACGGAAAGAAATTTTGATTTCGGGGTATGAATCAATGACCAAAACGAAATCAGTCACAAAATAGCCATAAAGTTGAATTTTTGGAAAAATAATCATCCGTATGGGCACTAATTTCAGACTTGGGTTCGAACTTGAAAACCGTTTTATTTCAGGCTCTTTGGTACCAAACGGAAAGAAATTTTGATTTCGGGGTATGAATCAATGACCAAAACGAAATCAGTCACAAAATAGCCATAAAGTTGAATTTTTGGAAAAATAATCATCCGTATGGGCACTAATTTCAGACTTGGGTTCGAACTTTAAATGTCTTTATTTTACCAAACCTGCTGAAATTTTGGAATCGTGATGAGAATCATGGTCCAAAACGAGATCATTAACAAAATCGTCATTAAGTTTAATAAATGGTAAAATTATCTTATCCATAGGCAATGATGAATTTTTTTTTTGGGTAAGAATCATTGACCAAAACGAAATCAGTCATGTAATTGGAATTAAGTAAAATTTTTGGAAAAATCATCATCACAGTAGGGACTAATTTCAGACTTGGGTTCGAACTTGAGAACCAATTTTTTTAGGCTCTATGGTACAAAACGGACTGAAATTTTGATTTTGTGTTGAAAATCACGGAACAAAACGAAATCAGTCACAAAATTGCCATAAAGTTGAATTTTTGGAAAAATCATCATTCCTGTAGGCACTAATTTTAGACTTGGGTTCGAACTTGAAAACCGTTTTATTTCAGGCTCTTTGGTACCAAACGGAAAGAAATTTTGATTTCGGGGTATGAATCAATGACCAAAACGAAATCAGTCACAAAATAGCCATAAAGTTGAATTTTTGGAAAAATAATCATCCGTATGGGCACTAATTTCAGACTTGGGTTCGAACTTGAAATCCAATTTTTTCAGGCTCTATGGTACCAAACAGACCTTTGATTTTGATTTCGGGGTAAGAATCACTGACCAAAACGAAATCAGTTACAAAATTGCCATAAAGCTGAATTTTTGGAATAATCATTTTTCCTATAGGAACTAATTTCAGACTTGGGTTCCAACTTGAAAACCAATTTTTAAAGAGCTCTATGGTACCAAACGGGCAAAAATTTTGATTTCGGCGTGAGAATCACTGACCAAAACGAATTCAGTCACAAAATTGCCATTATGTTGAATTTTTGGGAAAATAATCATTCGTATGGGCACTAATTTCACGCTTGGGTTCGAACTTTAAATGTCTTTATTTTATCGAACCGGCTGAAATTTCGGAATCGTGATGAGAATCATGGTCCAAAACGAGATCATTCACAAAATCGTCATTAAGTTGAATAAATGGAAAATTCATCAATCCCATAGGCACTTATTTCAGACTTGGCTTCGAACTTGAAAACCGTTTTTTCCAGGCTCTATGGTACCAAACGGACTGAAATTTTGATTTCGGGGTAAGAATGACTAACAAAACGAAATCAGACACAAAATTGACATGATGTTGAATTTTTGAAAAAATGATCATTCCTATAGGCACTAATTTCAGACTTGGGTTCGAACTTGAAAACCGATTTTATCAGGCTCTATGTTACCAAACGGACTGTTCTTTTAATTTCGGGGTTAGAAACACTGACCAAAACGAAATAAGTCACAAAATCGCCAGCAAGTTTAATTTCTGGAAAAATCATTATTCCTATAGGCACTTATTTCAAACTTGGGTTCGAACCTGAAAACCAATTTTTTTCAGGCTCTATGGTACCAAACGGACTAAAATTTGGATTTCGGGGTAAGAATCACTGACTTAAACGAAACCAGTCACAAAATTGCCATAATGTTGAATTTTTGGAAAAATCATCATTCCTATAGGCACTAATTTCAGACTTGGGTTCGAACAAAAAAATTGATTATTTAAGGCTCTATGGTACCAATAGGACTGAAATTTTGTTTTGGGTAAGAATCATTGACCAAAACGAAATCAGTCATGTAATTGGAATTAAGTAAAATTTTTGGAAAAATCATCATCACTGTAGGGACTAATTTCAGACTTGGGTTCGAACTTGAGAACCAATTTTTTCAGGGCTCTATGGTACAAAACGGACTGGAATTTTGATTTTGTGTTGAAAATCACGGAACAAAACGAAATCAGTCACAAAATTGCCATAAAGTTGAATTTTTGGAAAAATCATCATTCCTGTAGGCACTAATTTCAGACTTGGGTTCGAACATGAAAACCGTTTTATTTCAGACTCTATGGTACCAAACGGAAAGAAATTTTGATTTCGGGGTAAGAATCAATGACCAAATCGAAATCAGTCACATAATCGCCAGAAAGTTGAATTTCTGGAAAAATCATTATTCGTATAGGCACTTATTTCAGACTTGTTTTCGAACCTGAAAACCAATTTTTTTCAGGCTCTATGGTACCATCGGACCTTAAATTTTGATTTCGGGGTAAGAATCAATGACCAAAACGAAATCAGTCACAAAATAGCCATAAAGTTGAATTTTTGGAAAAATAATTATTCGTATGGGCACTAATTTCAGACTTGGGTTCGAACTTTAAATGTTTTTATTTTATCAACCCTGCTGAAATTTTGGAATCGTGATGAGAATTATGGTACAAAACGAGATCATTCACAAAATCGTCATTAAGTTGAATAAACAGAAAATTCATCAATCCCTTAGGAACTAATTTCAGACTTGGGTTCGAACTTAAAAACCTATTTATTTCAGGCTCTATGGTACCAAACGGACCTTAAATTTTGATTTCGGGGTAAGAATCACTGACCAAAACGAAATCAGTTACAAAATTGCCATAAGGCTGAATTTTTGGAAAAATCATCAATCCTATAGAAACTAATTTCAGACTTGGGTTCGAACTTAAAAACTGATTTTTTCAGGCTCTATGGTACCAAATGGACTGAAATTTTGTTTTTGGTAAGAATCATTGGCCAAAACGAAATCAGTCATGTAATAGCCATAAAGTAAAATTCTTGGAAAAATCATCATTCCTGTAGGGACTAATTTCAGACTTGGCTTCGAACTTGAAAACCGTTTTTTCCAGGCTCTATGGTACCAAACGGACTGAAATTTTGATTTCGGGGTAAGAATGACTAAACAAAACGAAATCAGACACAAAATTGACAGGATGTTGAATTTTTGAAAAAATGATCATTCCTATAGGCACTAATTTCAGACTTGGGTTCGAACTTGAAAACCGATTTTTTCAAGCTCTATGTTACCAAACGGACTGTTTTTTCAATTTCGGGGTAAGAATCACTGACCAAAACGAAATAAGTCACAAATTCGCCAGAAAGTTGAATTTCTGGAAAAATCATTATTCCTATAGGCACTTATTTCAGACTTGGGTTCGAACCTGAAAAGCAATTTTTTTAGGCTCTATGGTACCAAACGGACTGAAATTTTGATTTCGGGGTAAGAATCACTGACCAAAACGAAATCAGTTACAAAATTGCCATTAGGCTGAATTTTTGGAAAAATCATTATTCCTATAGGAACTAATTTCAGACTTGGTTTCCAACTTGAAAACCAATTTTTAACGGGCTCTATGGTACCAAACGGGCAAAAATATTGATTTCGGCGTGAGAATCACTGACCAAAACGAATGGAGTCACAAAATTGCCATTAAGTTGAATTTTTGGGAAAATAATCATTCGTATGGGCACTAATTTCACGCTTGGGTTCGAACTTTAAATGTCTTTATTTTATCAAACCGGCTGAAATTTCGGAATCGTGATGAGAATCATGGTCCAAAACGAGATCATTCACAAAATCGTCATTAAGTTGAATAAATGGAAAATTCATCAATCCTATAGGCACTAATTTCAGAATTGGGTTCGTACTTGAAAACCGATTTTTTCAGGCTCCATGATACCAAACGGACTGTTTATAATAAATTCGGGGTAAGAATCACTGACCAAAACGAAATCAGTCACAAAATTGCCATAATGTTGAATTTTTGGCAAAATCATCATTCCTTTAGGCACTAATTTCAGACTTGGGTTCGAACTTGAAAACCGATTTTTTCAGGCTCTATGGTACCAGACGGACTGAAATTTTGATTTCGGGGTAAGAATCACTGACCAAAACAAAATCAGTCACAAAATTGCCATATTGTTGAATTTTTGGAAATATAATCATTCCTATAGGCACTTATTTCAGACTTGGGTTCGAACTTGAAAACCGATTTTTTCAGGATCTATGTTACCAAACGGACTGTTTTTTGATTTTCGGGGTTAGAATCATTGACCAAAACGAAATAAGTCACAAAATCGCCAGAAAGTTGAATTTCTGGAAAAATCATTTTTCCTATAGGCACTTATTTCAGACTTGGGTTCGAACCTGAAAACCAATTCTTTTCAGGCTCTATGGTACCAAACGGACTCTTATTTGAATTTTGTGTTGCTAATCACTGAACAAAACGAAATCAGTCACAAAATTGCCAATAGGTTGAAGTTTTCGAAAAATCATCATTCCCGTAGGCACTTATTTCAGACTTGGGTTTGAACTTGAAAACCGTTTTATTTCAGGCTCTTTGGTACCAAAGGGACTGAAATTTTGATTTCGGGGTAAGAATCAATGACCAAAACGAAATCAGTCACAAAATAGCCATAAATTTGAATTTTTGGAAAAATCATCCGTATGGGCACTAATTTCAGACTTGGGTTCGAACTTTTAATGTCTTTATTTTACCAAACCTGCTGAAATTTTTGGAATCGTGATGAAAATCATGGTCCAAAATGAGCTCATTTACAAAATCGTCATTAAGTTGAATAAATGGAAAATTCATCAATCCCATAGGCACTAATTTCAGACTTGGGTTCGAACATGAAAACCAATTTTTTCAGGCTCTATGATACCAAACGGACTGTTTTTTTTAATTTCGGGGTGAGAATCACTGACCAAAACGAAATCAGTCACAAAATTGCCATAATGTTGAATTTTTGGAAAAATCATCATTCCTTTAGGCACTAATTTCAGACTTGGGTTCGAACTTAAAAACTGATTTTTTCAGGCTCTATTGTACCAAATGGACTGAAATTTTGTTTTTGGGTAAGAATCATTGGCCAAAACGAAATCAGTCATGTAATAGCCATAAAGTAAAATTCTTGGAAAAATCATCATTCCTGTAGGGACTAATTTCAGACTTGGCTTCGAACTTGAAAACCGTTTTTTCCAGGCTCTATGGTACCAAACGGACTGAAATTTTGATTTCGGGGTAAGAATGACTAACCAAAACGAAATCAGACACAAAATTGACATAATGTTGAATTTTTGGAAAAATCTTCATTCCTTTAGGCAATCATTTCAGACTTGGGTTCGAACTTAACCGATTATTTAAGGCTCTTTGGTACCAAACGGACTGAAATTTTGTTTTTGGGTAAGAATCATTGAACAAAACGAAATCAGTCATGTAATTGGAATTAAGTTAAATTTTTGGAAAAATCATCATTCCTGTAGGGACTAATTTCAGACTTGGGTTCGAACTCGAGAACCAATTTTTTCAGGCTCTATGAAACCAAACGGACTGAAAGTTTGATTTCGGGGTAAGAATCACTGACCAAAACGAAATCAGTCACAAAATTGCCATAATGTTGAATTTTTGGAAATATCATCATTCGTATGGGCACTAATTTCAGACTTGGGTTCGAACTTTAAATGTCTTGATTTTATCAAACCGGCTGAAATTTCGGAATCGTGATGAGAATTATGGAACAAAACGAGATCATTCACAAAACGAAATAGAAAATTCATCAATACCTTGGGAACTAATTTCAGACTAGGGTTTGAACTAGAAAACCGTTTTTTTCAGGCTCTATGATACCAAATGGACTGTTTTTTTTTGATTTCGGGGTGAGAATCACTGACCAAAACGAAATCAGTCACAAAATTGCCATAATGTTGAATTTTTGAAAGAATGATCATTCATATATATAGTCACCCATTTCAGACTTGGGTTCGAACTTGAAAACCGTTTTATTTCAGGCTCTTTGGTACAAAACGGAAAGAAATTTTGATTTCGGGGTATGAATCAATGACCAAAACGAAATCAGTCACAAAATAGCCATAAAGTTGAATTTTTGGAAAAATAATCATCCGTATGGGCACTAATTTCAGACTTGGGTTCGAACTTGAAAACCGTTTTGTTTCAGGCTCTTTGGTACCAAACGGAAAGAAATTTTGATTTCGGGGTATGAATCAATGACCAAAACGAAATCAGTCACAAAATAGCCATAAAGTTGAATTTTTGGAAAAATAATCATTCGTATGGGCACTAATTTCAGACTTGGGTTCGAACTTTAAATGTCTTTATTTTACCAAGCCTGCTGAAATTTTGGAATCGTGATGAGAATCATGGTCCAAAACGAGATCATTAACAAAATCGTCATTAAGTTTAATAAATGGTCAAATTATCTTATCCATAGGCAATGATGAATTTTGTTTTGGGTAAGAATCATTGACCAAAACGAAATCAGTCATGTTATTGGAATTAAGTAAAATTTTTGGAAAAATCATCATCACAGTAGGGACTAATTTCAGACTTGGGTTCGAACTTGAGAACTAATTTTTTTAGGCTCTATGGTACAAAACGGACTGAAATTTTGATTTTGTGTTGAAAATCACTGAACAAAACGAAATCAGTCACAAAATTGCCATAAAGTTGAATTTTTGGAAAAATCATCATTCCTGTAGGCACTAATTTCTGACTTGGGTTCGAACTTGAAAACCGTTTTATTTCAGGCTCTTTGGTACCAAACGGAAAGAAATTTTGATTTCGGGGTATGAATCAATGACCAAAACGAAATCAGTCACAAAATAGCCATAAAGTTGAATTTTTGGAAAAATAATCATCCGTATGGGCACTAATTTCAGACTTGGGTTCGAACTTGAAATCCATTTTTTCAGGCTCTATGGTACCAAACAGACCTTTGATTTTGATTTCGGGGTAAGAATCACTGACCAAAACGAAATCAGTTACAAAATTGCCATAAAGCTGAATTTTTGGAATAATCATTATTCCTATAGGAACTAATTTCAGACTTGGGTTCCAACTTGAAAACCAATTTTTAAAGAGCTCTATGGTACCAAACGGGCAAAAATTTTGATTTCGGCGTGAGAATCACTGACCAAAACGAATTCAGTCACAAAATTGCCATTATAATGAATTTTTGGGAAAATAATCATTCGTATGGGCACTAATTTCACGCTTGGGTTCGAACTTTAAATGTCTTTATTTTATCGAACCGGCTGAAATTTCGGAATCGTGATGAGAATCATGGTCCAAAACGAGATCATTCACAAAATCGTCATTAAGTTGAATAAATGGAAAATTCATCAATCCCATAGGCACTAATTTCAGACTTGGGTTCGAACTTGAAAACCGTTTTATTTCAGACTCTATGGTACCAAACGGAAAGAAATTTTGTTTTCGGGGTAAGAATCAATGACCAAAACGAAATCAGTCACAAAATAGCCATAAAGTTGAATTTTTGGAAAAATAATTATCCGTATGGGCACTAATTTCAGACTTGGGTTCGAACTTAAAAACCGATTTTTTAAGGCTCTATGGTACCAAACAGACTGAAATTTTGATTTTGGGTTGAGAATCACTGTCCAAAATGAAATCGGTCACAAAATAGCCATAAAGTTGAATTTTTGGAAAAATAATCATCCGTATGGGCACTTATTTCAGACATGGGTTCGAACTAAAAAACTGATTATTTAAGGCTCTATGGTACCAAACGGACTGAAATTTTGTTTTGGGTAAGAATCATTGACCAAAACGAAATCAGTCATGTAATTGGAATTAAGTAAAATTTTTGGAAAAATCATCATCACAGTAGGGACTAATTTCAGACTTGGGTTCGAACTTGAGAACCAATTTTTTTAGGCTCTATGGTACAAAACGGACTGAAATTTTGATTTTGTGTTGAAAATCACTGAACAAAACGAAATCAGTCACAAAATTGCCATAAAGTTGAATTTTTGGAAAAATCATCATTCCTGTAGGCACTAATTTCAGACTTGGGTTCGAACTTGAAAACCGTTTTATTTCAGACTCGTACCATAGAGTCATGTTATTGGAATTAAGTAAAATTTTTGGAAAAATCATCATCACAGTAGGGACTAATTTCAGACTTGGGTTCGAACTTGAGAACCAATTTTTTTAGGCTCTATGGTACAAAACGGACTGAAATTTTGATTTTGTGTTGCTAATCACTGAACAATACGAAATCAGTCACAAAATTGCCAATTGGTTGAAGTTTTCGAAAAATCATCATTCCTGTAGGCACTTATTTCAGACTTGGGTTCGAACTTGAAAACCGTTTTATTTCAGGCTCTTTGGTACCAAACGGACTGAAATTTTGATTTCGGGGTATGAATCAATGACCAAAACGAAATCAGTCACAAAATCGCCAGAAAGTTGAATTTCTGGAAAAATCATTATTCTTATGGGCACTTATTTCAGACTTGGGTTCGAAACTGAAAACCAATTTTTTTCAGGCTCTATGGTACCAAACGGACTTAAATTTGGATTTCGGGGTAAGAATCACTGACTTAAACGAAACCAGTCACAAAATTGCCATAAAGTTGAATTTTTGGAAAAATCATCATTCCTGTAGGCACTAATTTCAGACTTGGGTTCGAACATGAAAACCGTTTTATTTCAGACTTTATGGTACCAAACGGAAAGAAATTTTGATTTCGGGGTAAGAATCAATGACCAAAACGAAATCAGTCACAAAATAGCCATAAAGTTTAAGTTTTGGAAAAATAATCATCCGTATGGGCACAAATTTCAGACTTGGGTTCGAACTTAAAAACCGATTTTTTAAGGCTCTATGGTACCAAACAGACTGAAATTTTGATTTTGGGTTGAGAATCACTGACCAAAATGAAATCAGTCACAAAATTGCCATAATGTTGAATTTTTGGAAAAATCTTCATTCCTATAGGCAATCATTTCAGACTTGGGTTCGAACTTGAAAAGATTTTATTCAGGCTCTATGATACCAATCGGACAGTTTTCTTAATTTCGCGGTAAGAATCACTGACCAAAACGAAATAAGTCACAAAATCGCCAGAAAGTTGAATTTCTGGAAAAATCATTATTCTTATAGGCACTTATTTCAGACTTGGGTTCGAACCTGAAAACCAATTTTTTTCAGGCTCTATGGTTCCAAACGGACTAAAATTTGTATTTCGGGGTAATAATCACTGACCAAAACGAAATCAGTCACAAAATTGCCATTATGTTGAATTTTTGGAAAAATCATCTTTCCTATAGGCACTAATTTCTGACTTGGGTTCGAACTTGAAAACCGATTTTTTCAGGCGCTATGATACCAAACGGACTGTTTTTTTAAATTTCGGGGTAAGAATCATTGAACAAAACGAAATAAGTCAAGAAATCGCCAGAAAGATGAATTTCTGGAAAAATCATTATTCTTATAGGCACTTATTTCAGACTTGGGTTCGAACCTGAAAACCAATTTTTTTCAGGCTCTATGGTACCAAACGGACTAAAATTTGGATTTCGGGGTAATAATCACTGACCAAAACGAAATCAGTCACAAAATTGCCATTTTGTTGAATTTTTGGAAAAATCATCATTCCTATAGGCACTAATTTCAGACTTGGGTTCGAACTAAAAAACTGATTTTTTAAGGCTCTATGGTACCAAACGGACTGAAATTTTGTTTTGGGTAAGAATCACTGACCAAAGCGAAATCAGTCACAAAATTGCCATAATGTTGAATTTTTGAAAGAATGATCATTCATATAGTCACTAATTTCAGACTTGGGTTCGAACTTGAAAACCGTTTTATTTCAGGCTCTTTGGTACCAAACGGAAAGAAATTTTGATTTCGGGGTGAGAATCAATGATTAAAACGAAATCAGTCACAAAATTGCCAATTGGTTGAAGTTTTCGAAAAATCATCATTCCTGTAGGCACTTATTTCAGACTTGGGTTCGAACTTGAAAACCGTTTTATTTCAGGCTCTTTGGTACCAAACGGACTTAAATTTGGATTTCGGGGTAAGAATCACTGACTTAAACGAAACCAGTCACAAAATTGCCATAAAGTTGAATTTTTGGAAAAATCATCATTCCTGTAGGCACTTATTTCAGACTTGGGTTCGAACATGAAAACCGTTTTATTTCAGACTTTATGGTACCAAACGGAAAGAAATTTTGATTTCGGGTGAGAATCAATGACCAAAACGAAATCAGTCACAAAATAGCCATAAAGTTGTAGTTTTGGAAAAATAATCATCCGTATGGGCACAAATTTCAGACTTGGGTTCGAACTTAAAAACCGATTTTTTAAGGCTCTATGGTAACAAACAGACTGAAATTTTGATTTTGGGTTGAGAATCACTGACCAAAATGAAATCAGTCACAAAATTGCCATAATGTTGAATTTTTGGAAAAATCTTCATTCCTATAGGCAATCATTTCAGACTTGGGTTCGAACTTGAAAAGATTTTATTCAGGCTCTATGATACCAATCGGACAGTTTTCTTAATTTCGCGGTAAGAATCACTGACCAAAACGAAATAAGTCACAAAATCGCCAGAAAGTTGAATTTCTGGAAAAATCATTATTCTTATAGGCACTTATTTCAGACTTGGGTTCGAACCTGAAAACCAATTTTTTTCAGGCTCTATGGTACCAAACGGACTAAAATTTGGATTTCGGGGTAATAATCACTGACCAAAACGAAATCAGTCACAAAATTGCCATTATGTTGAATTTTTGGAAAAATCATCTTTCCTATAGGCACTAATTTCTGACTTGGGTTCGAACTTGAAAACCGATTTTTTCAGGCCCTATGATACCAAACGGACTGTTTTTTTAAATTTCGGGGTAAGAATCATTGAACAAAACGAAATAAGTCAAGAAATCGCCAGAAAGATGAATTTCTGGAAAAATCATTATTCTTATAGGCACTTATTTCAGACTTGGGTTCGAACCTGAAAACCAATTTTTTTCAGGCTCTATGGTACCAAACGGACTAAAATTTGGATTTCGGGGTAATAATCACTGACCAAAACGAAATCAGTCACAAAATTGCCATTTTGTTGAATTTTTGGAAAAATCATCATTCCTATAGGCACTAATTTCAGACTTGGGTTCGAACTAAAAAACTGATTTTTTAAGGCTCTATGGTACCAAACGGACTGAAATTTTGTTTTGGGTAAGAATCACTGACCAAAGCGAAATCAGTCACAAAATTGCCATAATGTTGAATTTTTGAAAGAATGATCATTCATATAGTCACTAATTTCAGACTTGGGTTCGAACTTGAAAACCGTTTTATTTCAGGCTCTTTGGTACCAAACGGAAAGAAATTTTGATTTCGGGGTGAGAATCAATGATTAAAACGAAATCAGTCACAAAATAGCCATAAAGTTGAATTTTTGGAAAAATAATCATCCGTATGGGCACTAATTTCAGACTTGGGTTCGAACTTTAAATGTCTTTATTTTACCAAACCTGCTGAAATTTTGGAATCGTGATGAGAATCATGGTCCAAAACGAGATCATTAACAAAATCGTCATTAAGTTGAATAAATAGAAAATTCATCAATCCCTTAGGAACTAATTTCAGACTTGGGTTTGAACTTGAAAACCGTTTTTTTTAGGCTCTATGATACCAAACGGACTGTTTTTTTTTTAATTTCGGGGTGAAATCACTGACCAAACGAAATCAGTCACAAAATCGCCAAATTGTTGAATTTTTGGAAAAATCATCATTCCTATAGGCACTTATTTCAGACTTGGGTTCGAACCTGAAAACCAATTTTGTTCAGGCTCTATGGTACCAAACCGACTGAAATTTTTATTTTGTGTTGAGAATCACTGAACAAAACGAAATCAGTCACAAAATTGCCATAATGTTGAATTTTTTAAAGAATGATCATTCATATAGTCACTCATTTCTGACTTGGGTTCGACCTTGAAAACCGTTTTATTTCAGGCTCTTTGGTACCAAACGGAAAGAAATTTTGATTTCGGGGTATGAATCAATGACCAAAACGAAATCAGTCACAAAATAGCCATAAAGTTGAATTTTTGGAAAAATAATCATCCGTATGGGCACTAATTTCAGACTTGGGTTCGAACTTTAAATGTCTTTATTTTACCAAACCTGCTGAAATTTTGGAATCGTGATGAGAATCATGGTCCAAAACGAGATCATTTACAAAATCGTCATAAAGTTTAATAAATGGTAAAATTATCTTATCCATAGGCACTAATTTCAGACTTGGGTTTGAACTTGAAAACAATATTTTCAGGCTCTATGGTACCAAACGGACTGTTTTTTTAATTTCGTGGTAAGAATCACTGACCAAAACGAAATAAGTCACAAAATCGCCATAAAGTTGAATTTCTGGAAAAATCATCATTCCTATAGGAACTATTTTCAGACTTGGGTTCAAATTTGAAAACCGTTTTGATTCAGGCTCTATGGTACCAAACGGACTAAAATTTGGATTTCCGGGTAAGAATCACTGACTTAAACGAAACCAGACACAAAATAGCCATAAAGTTGAATTTTTGGAAAAATAATCATCCGTATGGGCACTAATTTCAGACTTGGGTTCGAACTTTAAATGTCTTTATTTTACCAAACCTGCTGAAATTTTGGAATCGTGATGAGAATCATGGTCCAAAACGAGATCATTTACAAAATCGTCATTAAGTTTAATAAATGGTAAAATTACCTTATCCATAGGCACTTATTTCAGACTTGGGTTCGAACTTAAAAACTGACTTTTTCAGGCTCTATGGTACCAAACGAACTGAAATTTTGATTTCGTGGTAAGAATGACAAAACAAAACGAAATAAGACACAAAATTGCCATGATGTTGAATTTTTGGAAAAATAATCATTCCTGTAGGGACCAATTTCAGACTTGGGTTCGAACTTGAGAACCAATTTTTTCAGGCTCTATGTTACCAAATGGACTGAAATTTTGATTTTGTGTTGAGAATCACTGAACAAATCGAAATCAGTCACAAAATTGCCATAGTGTTGAATTTTTGGAAAAATCATAATTCCTGTAGGCACTAATTTCAGACTTCGGTTCGAACTTGAAAACCGTTTTATTTCAGGCTCTATGAAACCAAACGGAAAGAAATTTTGATTTCGGGGTAAGAATCAATGTCCAAAACGAAATCAGTCACAAAATAGCCATAAATTTGAATTTTTGGAAAAATAATCATCCGTATGGGCATTAATTTCAGACTTGGGTTCGAACTTTAAATGTCTTTATATTACCAAACCTGCTGAAATTTTGGAATCGTGATGAGAATCATGGTCGAAAACGAGATCATTAACAAAATCGTCATTAAGTTGAATAAATGGAAAAATTATCTTACCCATAGGCACTAATTTCAGACTTGGGTTCGAACTTGAAAACCGTTTTGATTCAAGCTCTATGGTACCAAACGGACTGAAATTTTGATTTCGGGGTAAGAATCACTGACCCAAACGCAATCAGTCTTAAAATTGCCATAATATTGAATTTTTGGAAATATCATCATTCCTATAGGCACTAATTTCAGACTTGGGTTCGAACCTGAAAACCATTTTTTTTTTTCAGGCTCTATGGTACCAAACGGACTAACATTTGGATTTCGGGGTAAGAATCACTGACCAAAATGAAATCGGTCACAAAATTGCCATTATGTTGAATTTTTGGAAAAATCATCATTCCTATAGGCAATAATTTCAGACTTGGCTTCGAACTTCTAAACCGTTTTTTACAGGCTCTATGGTACCAAACGGACTGAAATTTTGATTTCGGGGTAAGAATGACTAAACAAAACGAAATACGATACAAAATTGCCATGATGTAGAATTTTTGGAAAAATAATCATTCCTTTAGGGACTAATTTCAGACTTGGGTTCGAACTTGAGAACCAATTTTTTCAGGCTCTATGGTACCAAACGGACTGAAATTTTGATTTTGTGTTGAGAATTACTGAACAAAACGAAATCAGTCACAAAATTGCCATAAAATTGAATTTTTGGAAAAATCATCATTCCTGTAGGCACTAATTTCAGACTTGGGTTCGAACCTGAAAACCAATTTTTTCCAGGCTCTATGGTACCAAACGGACTTAAATTTCGATTTCGGGGTAAGAATCACTGACCAAAACGAAATCAGTCACAAAATTGCCATAAAGTTGAATTTTCGGAAAAATCATCATTTCTGTATGCACTTATTTCAAAATTGGTTTCGAACTTGAAAACCGTTTTTTTCAGGCTCTATGGTACCAAACGGACTGAAATTTTGATTTCGTGGTAAGAATGACAAAACAAAACGAAATAAGACACAAAATTGCCATGATGTTGAATTTTTGGAAAAATAATCATTCCTGTAGGGACTAATTTCAGACTTGGGTTCGAACTTGAGAACCAATTTTTTCAGGCTCTATGTTACCAAATGGACTGAAATTTTGATTTTGTGTTGAGAATCACTGAACAAAACGAAATCAGTCACAAAATTGTCATAGTGTTGAATTTTTGGAAAAATCATCATTCCTGTAGGCACTCATTTCAGACTTGGGTTCGAACTTGAAAACCGTTTTATTTCAGGCTCTATGAAACCAAACGGAAAGAAATTTTGATTTCGGGGTAAGAATCAATGTCCAAAACGAAATCAGTCACAAAATAGCCATAAATTTGAATTTTTGGAAAAATAATCATCCGTATGGGCATTAATTTCAGACTTGGGTTCGAACTTTAAATGTCTTTATATTACCAAACCTGCTGAAATTTTGGAATCGTGATGAGAATCATGTTCGAAAACGAGATCATTCACAAAATCGTCATTAAGTTGAATAAATGGAAAAATTATCTTACCCATAGGCACTAATTTCAGACTTGGGTTCGAACTTGAAAACCGTTTTGATTCAAGCTCTATGGTACCAAACGGACTGAAATTTTGATTTCGGGGTAAGAATCACTGACCAAAACGAAATCAGTCTTAAAATTGCCATAATATTGAATTTTTGGAAATATCATCATTCCTATAGGCACTAATTTCAGACTTGGGTCCGAACCTGAAAACCATTTTTTTTTCAGGCTCTATGGTACCAAACGGACTAACATTTGGATTTCGGTGTAAGAATCACTGACCAAAATGAAATCGGTCACAAAATTGCCATTATGTTGAATTTTTTGAAAAATCATCATTCCTATAGGCACTAATTTAAGACTTGGGTTCGAACTTGAAAACATTTTTTTCAGGCTCTATGGTACCAAACAGACTGAAATTTTGATTTCGGGGTAAGAATCACTGACCAAAACGAAATCAGTCACAAATTTGCCATAACGTTGAATTTTCGTTAAAATCATCATTCCTATAGGCACTAATTTCAGACTTGGGTTCGACCTTGAAAACCAATTTTTTCAGGCAATGTGGTACCAAATGAGCTGAAATTTTTATTTCGGGGTTAGATTCATTGACCTTAACGATGTTACTCATGAAATCGCAATAAAGTTTAATTTTTGGAAAAAACATCATTCCTATAGGCAATAATTTCCGACTTAGGTTAGATCTTGAAAACACAATTTTTTCAGGCTCTATGGTACCAAACGGATTGAAATTTTGATTTTGGGGTGAGAATCACTGACCAAAACAAAATCAGTCCCAAAATTGCCATAAAGTTGAATAATTGGAAAAACCATCATTCCCATAGGCACTAATTTCAGACTTGGGTTCGAATTTGAAAACCGATTTTTTCAGGCTCTATGGTACCAAACGGACTTAAATTTTGATTTTGGGGTAAGAATCATTGACCAAAACGAAATCAGTCATGTAATTGCCATAAAGTAGAATTTTTGGAAAAATCATTATTCCTGCAGGCACTTATTTCAGACTTGGGTTTGAACTTGAAAACCAATTTTTTCAGGCTCTATGGTACCAAACGGGCTGAAATTTTGTTTTTGGAGTAAGAATCAAAGACCGAAACAAAATCAGTCACAAAATCACCATAAAGTTGAATTAATCATTCGTACATGCACTAATTTCAGACTTGGGTTCAAATTTTAAAAGTCTCTATTTTACCAAAACTGCTGAAATTTAGGAATCGTGATGTGAATCATATTCCAAAATGAAATCAATCACAAAAATCGTCCTAAAGTTGCATTATTGGAAAAATCATCATTCCTATAGGCACTAATTTCAGACTTGGGTTCGAATTTGAAAACCAATTTTTTCAGGCTCTATGGTACCAAACGGACTGAAATTTTGATTTCAGAGTAAGAATCATTGACCAAAACGAAATCATTCACAAAATCTCCATTTAGTTGAATTTTTGGAAAAATTATCATTCCTATAGGCACTTATTTCAGACTTTGGTTCGAACATGAAAACTGATTTTTTCAGGCTCCGTGGTACCAATGGTCTGATTTCTCTGATTTTACTCCGGAATATTTCCAAACCTGTGGAAAGTCTCTTAAGTTATACTGTTAGATAAAACTGGTGATATGGCTTCAGTCGCTTATTACAGACCAGTGGCCATCCTTTCTTCTCCAGCCAAGTTGTTTGAACTAATAATTCATAAATGCATTTATACACAAGTCGAACCCTGTATAATTGACCAGCAACACGGTTTTACGTCTGGCAGATCTATTGTGTCTAATCTAATGGTTTTTACGGAGTTTATATCTCAATCTCTTGATATTGAAAATGAAGTAGATGTATCATACAACGACTTCGCAAAAGCCCTTGATTCAGTAGATCCGCTTATTCTCATAAATAAACTCGACCAATTTGGATTTTCAGCGAAACTTCTATGTCTATTTGTAAGTTTTTCTCAAATAGACAACAATACGTAACTTATGGTATTCTCCACACTTCCAACTTCATCAAAAACTCTGGAGTTCCACAGGGGTCGAATCTTGGACCCTTACTTTTCTTGCTATTTATAAACGACATTTACCATTGCATAAAAATTTCTAAGTTTCTCTTATTCGCGGATGACATGAAACTATTCCTTTTAATAAAATCTTTGGAAAATTACTTGTAGCCACAAAGTGGTATAAATTCTATCGTTTAATGGATTCATACCAATAAATTATTATTTAATATTAAGAAATGCTCCTTTATGTGCTACACCAAGGCAAACAAAACGATTTACCATAACTACAAAATGTCTTATTCATCTCTTCATTGCACATTGTTATTTCGAGAGATTTGAGAATTTCATTTGATGCGTACCTAACATTTCACATCCACATAGAAACGATTTGCAACAAAGCTTTAAGAATGCTAGGATTAGTGTTAAGCAACTCCAGACACTTTTGCAGCCCGGCCGCGATTCGTGAGCTTTACTAAAGTTTAGTACGTAGAATTTTGGAAAGTGGTTATGTAATATGGTGACCAATGGATTTAACTTACTCGCAAATGATAAAAAAAGTACGAAAAAAATTTCTGAGATATTTATATCTTAGAGACTTCGGATATTATCCCTGGTTATATCCATCAGCCTTTTGTCCGGCATGCTGGGTATTAATAACCTCACCGAAAGAAGGAAAACTGCTTTGCTGACAACAGCATATAAACTTCTAAATCTGTATTCCCGATATAATAGAAAAATTTGAGTTTTATGTCCCCGACAATTAGCGGAAGAGCGCGCAGACACAGAACCTTTGTCTTTCCAAAATGCAGAACTAACTTACCATTATCACCTAATGCCGCTCTGAAAAATGATTCTGTTACTAAATTACCTGTCCCCTGATATATATATTTTTCAATGAAATATTCAACAGTTCAAAAACGCGATTATTACTTAATAAAATAAAACAAAATGTATATTTATTATTGTTTATTTATAACTGCAAATAAATAAAACTCATGGTCTGAAGCGAAATCACAAACAAAAGTTGCATAAAGTTGCATTTCTGGAAAAATCATCATTCTTACGGGCACTATTGCAAGACTAGGGTTCGGACTTTGGATTTTATTTTTTTGGGATCAATGTCACCAAACGGGATGAAATTTCGGAATCGTGATAAGAATCATGGTAAAAATTTCGAATAATAATAGACATTATTAGGGCATTTACTCCCCCCAATTTATTGGGAATAGAGCGAAAAATTGCATGGGCAAGAAATATCACTCGGGTTGAATGTGAGTAGGGGTTACCATAGGGCATTGCTGGGATAAAATTATCTAGGTCTCTTAATATAAAGGGCTTATAAAGAGAAATAAATATTAAAATGATAATTATTTAAAAAAATCCAATTAAATCTTTAAATGAAAAGAAAGGATGAAAGGGGATTTTATCAATATTGTTATTGATTCTATGGGGATCTCTTGATCCTGTTTGATGAAGAAATATTAAATAAAATTAAAAAATTCTATCTATAAAAATTAATCGATAATAATATGATAACAATTTTTTTACATAGTAGTAAATTAAATAAAAAAAATTGGAATAATGAATTCTATATACAAATTTAAATTAAATAAATTCAAATTCTATAAAAAAATTCTAAATACTATTTAATTATTTACATTGTAATATAAATTTTAGAATTATTTAATAATTTAAATGAAATTATCTTATAAAATTTTAAAAATCCATTACTTAGAGATAATCTATAAAAAATGAACTTAAAAAAAATATATTCATAATTTTTTTACATAGTAATAAATTATAGTAAAATTAAGTTGAAATTATGGAATAGTAAAAAATTTTATATGAATATAAAATTTATTTTTTATTTAGTATTTGTTGGGAAGTAAGAGCTTTATAGATGCACGCACAGGTGGCAGTACATAGAGCTTGCGGGGAAGTCCGCAAGATGGAGTCAGTGTCCAGTTGTCTCCAGGGCCACTGCGAAGGCTCTCAGAGAAACTCACTGTTTCAGATTCCAATGAGCCAGGTACTAGTGACTGGTGACCGATTCACCATTGTAATATGCGGAGTATTAATTAAATCCCCGATTAATCTTAAAGAACCTTTTTATTATAAACTCCTTCCATGACGAGCTGGAGACCTGTTTGTACGAACACAACAGTAATAAATTTATTATATAATAAAATAAAATAAAATTTTACGAACAATTGAAAAATTCTATATACATATAAATGAATAGAATACTAATTTTGATGTAATTTTTAAAAATTAAGAGATTATTTAATAATTTAAATCTAATTTTCTTATAAAATTTAAAAAATCTATTACTTAAAGGATAATTTATAAAAAAATAACATGATCATTATTTCTTATAAATAGTAGTAAAAATTATTTTATACAATTAAACTAAATAAAATTTTGAATAATGAAAAATTCTATAAAAATAGAATAATAATTGTGATATAATAATTTAAACTTAATTTTCTTATAAAATTTAAAACAAAACATATTTATTATGAAATAATAAAGTTAATTCTAACTTTTATATTTATAGATTATTTGTTTGTATATATTAAAATTTATGTTAATTAATTGAGATTTTTTTTTAAATATTATAAAATATAAAATAATTTAAATAAATTCAGATTTAGTGTAATACAAATAATTGATAAATTTTCTGTCAGTAGTCACGGTTTTACTAAAAATAATTTAAATATTTATTTAAATATAATAAATACGATGAATTCAATCTTTAAAAAAAATTCAATTATTAGGTAAAATTAAAATTTAATTTAATTTATTTATTAATTTTATTTATGAAGTTGATGAATTAAATTAAATTAAACTGGGATTAGATGCCCCACTATAAAAAAATAATTTATAAGGTAGTAAGATGCTTGAAACTTGAAGAATTTGGCAGTATTGTAATCTAATTAGACGAACCTGTTTATTAATAGATACCCCACGATTAATTTTACTTAAATTATTTAATTTGTAAATCATTGTTATAATTTTTTTAAATTTTTTTTTAATTAAATTTATATCAAATCAAGATGCAGTTTATATTTAATAATTTAATGGGTTATTATAAAAAAATATGAATAAGTAATGAAAAATTATTTTGAAAGAAGATTTATTAGTAATTTAAATAATTTTATTTAAATGATAAAAGTTCTAAAATATGTACATATTGCCCGTCATTTTCATAACAAGCCGTTAAAACTCTACCGTTCTGCATTTCACCTGTCTGTAAATTTGTTTGTACGTTCCTTTTCCGGATCAAGATCGTAGCTATTTAAAAATGGTTAACTAAAGATTATTTTTTCGAACGTGAAATCTACGTGTATTTTTCGACGTTCTTATTAACATTCATACCTGCCTGAAGAAAATTTGAGATATTGACGGTTTTTTGGACAAATTCTATAAGTCTTATAATAATAAGAGTTTATTTCAGAATGTATGCAGGGGTAGTGCAATGCAAAACGTATAATATTTTAAAATAACAGACAAATAATAAGAATATACAGATTGGCAATTAGGAATAGAAGTGAAAAATGTGTGCAAGCAGCCGTTTATGGAGGATATTTGAACATCTCCCGTCTCCAGAGGGCCATCAGGGGGGACTCCATCCAGGCAACCACGGCAGTGATGATTTTGTTATTTGATCAGCGTAACCTGTGCCATAAGCTTCCCATGTGGTGGCAGAAAAGCGCTCTAAAAGAGTGCACTAGTTTCTCCAGGAACATTTCCTTAGCGCTGCAGTATCTCGGTAGGCGGAATAGTTGGCGATAAGCATTATTGTAAGCGACTTTTAGCTTACGCCATTGGGATGCAGTGTAATCTACTCACAGTTATGACTTGTACAGCCAAGTGCAGAATGCGTTGAATAGTATCTTTTTGACATTTGTACTGTAAAAGTAAACACGCCTTGACAGCATAGCTGATCTAACAGATATCGTTCTTCTTTGTTTTCTCATATCCTTGATGTCTTTCATGTCGTCTGTGATAATATATCTCAGATATTTGACGCTACGACTAACATCCATTTCCTTTCCGTCTAGCCATTCTGAAGGTGTTTGAATGATTTTGTTATCACACCGATTGATTTGGACGTATTATATACAAAGTTATGATTAAATACAATACATATACAGGTTTAGAGTATGTAGGTGTTTAAGTTCCTACTAAGAAATTTTGTGATTTCACATGAAATTTTGGTTTTTATTAAATAAGAGAAACATTAATACATTTGACAGGTCTTACTGTTCACAGAACTACTAGTAATTTTTCACTGAAAAATACCTACAATATTGATTCAAATAACGAGAGACCGCGGGAGAGACTGGTTTACGGAGAGGAAGCTGAAGTGATGTGCCACAAAGTGTTGACTTTAACGAGATCTACTTCCCAGCGATCAGGAGTTCTGTATGAGATCTTGAATGAGGTCATTTTTTTTTTTCGTGGTTTAGTTTTGGTGCTACTTTTATGTTATATGTACTTTATACAGACAAAAAAGATGATAATAATAATAATCGAATGTGTTTGTGATCACTTCAAAAGGCAGATGCCAAAAATATGCGAAAAATTAGTTGTTAATGATATTGTTATTTCGAAATTTGTAATATGTCGTTTAATAAATAGGTCCCAATGGTCGAGGGGTTAAAATGCCTGTCCCGGTAAGACAAGAGATACTGGGTTCATTTTTTTTTTCTGTGTCTTGTTCTGTTTCATGTTTTGTTAAGATTTATTAGTTTTATCTTCTTTCTCAATGATATAATACTAAGTTTTTTGTATTAAAATAATAATAATAATATTGGTCAATTTTTATAGCGCCGCTTTTGTGAGTTATCACCTAAGGGGCTATTTTCCTTTTAAGTAAAATATAGATTTAATTATATGATTAGATCACTTTATCTTACTTAATATATTTGTAGTTATGTTCGGTATTCTTTTTATAAATAAATAACTGCAAAATTTGGCTGAAGCGGTTTTTAAGAATACATCCGAAAACAATAAATAAACGTAGAAAATACAACAAAATGATTTACGAAAGGAAGGTTCGAGAATGTTCCGAAGCGCGTCACGTAGGCAAAATAATTCGATTTTGATGTCGCGGTTGCTGGTACTGTACTGACCATTTCGTTCAAATTGTGGCTTATCTAGGTGGAAAATAAAACATTCTCAAATATTCCAGTTGCTACAGAAACAAATATAAAAAAAAAGAAAATCAAAGAAGCTTGTTTGGAAACTTCTAGAATAACGTTCGAGTCAAGTAGTGGCGTACCACTAAATATTTGTCAAATTTAAAGAGGAATATTGCAAAAAAAAAACAATTTATAAATTTTTAAACATACAGAAGTAACAGAATAGTATTATAATGTTTTTTCTCCTTTATGGACCTTAGTCTTCACTGCATGGTCATACGATTAAAGTAGGTATCAATGCTATAGTTCCAATGGCTCGTATAAAAAAAACGTTGAAGGAACTTAAAAATTGAAAAGATATCAATTATTGTTTCAACTGTGGTTTGGTAAAACCCATCAAGCAACAAAATGAAAAATTTGCAGGAGACGATAAAACAACAAACTACAAATTCTTAAAAGTATTTAAGTATATTGAGGAATGCAATACAGATTGAAACTGGTTATTTTTTCTAAATTTTGATGTAAATAATTGCGAAAGATTTTAGGGTTGAGCAATTTCATCTAAGGTTTTTCGAAATAAAGTAAAAAATGTTTATAAATTTAGTTTTTAGTATTAAAAAATTAGTAAAAATAACTTTGAAGACTATTCTTTACGAAACCACTGAAAATCAACATTCCAAAAAAATATGGCTTGAAGGGTTTTACCAAAACACCGTCGATACGCTTGAATATCTTCATAAGTTATATCCAATTTAAAATTTATAGAAACATTTTCTCTATGGATAATTTCGCCAGGATAAAAACCGATCCCCCTGAGAAACTACGAAGTTTGTAGATTATTTTTGGTAAGTTATAATAAAGGGGTTGCTAATTTTTTTGACAGAGTCTGTCTCTAGAATATATTCACAGCTACGTTTACAAATTGATTGAACTCGATTGGTCTCTTTCTTATCGAGTTTACGAGGCGTCAAAACTAGGCTGAAGCCATTTTGAAATAATTGGGGTTGATCTTTTACATAAATATGAGAAAATTATTTTGTAAATAACCCCATCAAGTAAGCTAGAAACGCACGATTATAATATCGTTACTAACATTCTATAGAGCCCTTGTCTTTAAACTCACGTGTAAGTGCGTGTGTTCTTTCGCGTCTCACTATTGTCCGGATGAGGCGTTACTCATTACACGTGTTATAGCGTTAAAATTTTCTAAAATAATATATAGAGTTTGTGAAGTAATTTTTTTAATTAACTTGGTTTCATTATAAGACTTGAGCGTGGTTATTATTTGCAACGACAAACCAAAGAAGCAATTACCAACCACCGGAATATTTCCAAAACTTTTACTCGATTTAAAAAAAAATCTTTTAGAGAAGTGGCCGGCGTATTTACGTATCATTAAAAATATTTTATAGAAGTGACCGGCGTATTTACGTATCATTAAAAATCCTTTAGAGAAGTGACCGGCGTATTTATCGTTAAAAAGATGAAACGCTGAAAAGACAATATTTCTCAAAAATAAGCGGAACGTTCAAGAATAAAAAATGGTATTGACGATTTCGTTAAAAAATTCACATAAAATATAAGCGACTAGCTCCAAATCATGGTCAGATGATGTTTCCAATGATGGATTCGAGAAATCCATTCACAGTCGTTCACGTAGGTCTCCGGCTTGAGTAAAAAAATATATAAATATATTTTTGAGAGTAGTTAATATGAACTATGAACCATCCGATACCCGATGATTAAATGGTACGTACACATACGCGAGTCGAACTGCAGAGCTGAACCTTAACTTATGGGAAAGGAACGAAGCAACCGAAAATGACGCTAAACGCCGCTTGCTGTTGCCACGTTCTTCGTTCCCGTAATTCGTGGCTCGGTTCGCGTTTTGGTTGGTAAATGTATACCTACCATCATAATCGTGCGTTTGCTCTATCTGCATTTGTAATACCTGGTGACCGGATAAATCATCAAAATGATAATTCATCACATCTTTATTCTATGACTTTATATATATAAGTTATATAAAGTCATAGAAAGTGATGAAACAAAAACTTTATTAACAACTGGGTTAAGTAGGTTAGGTTAGGTTTAAATTTTTTTTTCATCGTTCTAATGACATTATATCACTTTTTAAAAGTGTGTTGAATTTTCATTGTGTTGATTTATCATGGAACCATAATACCTCTATCTGTTTTTATATCTCTGTACTAGGTTACATCGGTTTTTACCCGTAGCTGTTTCCAACGGCATTTACCTCAAGAATGATGGGTATCTGCAGCCTTAGTTCTGGGAGTGACGTCGCATTACTGATGAAGACTTATAAGCTTCTAAATAGTTTTGTTTTAAGACATCCTGGATGAAATAGAATTTTATGTTCCAAATGATTCCGCGTGAGGCCGCCAAACACAGGCTTCTGATTTATTTCCAGTTGCAGAAATCACTTACGAATGCTGTTTTCCGTGGGAAGACTTAGCAGGTTAATTAACTGCCTCAAAGGAAATGTGGACACTATCGGCATATCCTTCAAAAAGTTTGAGCAGAATCAAAGTATTATCTACCTACGATTAAGTTCACGCTACGTAAAACAATAGACCGGAAATGTCAAAGCGGAATGACATTTGACGCCATTTGCTAGAATTATGGAACATTCACATTATGACATTACTTTTGCCTCACTTGTACGTACATTAAACCTTTTTTGTCCTGCATGTAAACAGTGTTACCTACATTTTTATTATCTTTTTTTTTACCGATTTTGCAATGTGTTGGGTCCCAACTATTTTATTTGCAAAATGCAATAATAAAATATTAAACATTATGGTGGTGCGCAATGAGTTCATTTGAGTTTCGGTTATTTTTATTTATATTATTCAGCATTAAAATAAATAACAATTCAAAGAATAATTATTTGATTGAATTGTGAATATGTAAAATTTGTATACATTGTTTAAAAAATTCCATAGATATATTAAATAATAAAACATATTGCTTTAGTATTATATCGTGTAGTTAAAAAATCCCAATACTACTAAAAATGATAAAATTTGGAGAAAATAAATCATCGGTTTATGATATCAGATTCAAAAAAATTACGACCCAATAACTTTTATTTCTCCCCAGAAACTTTACGGTCTATTTTGGAAGTGACGCAGAATATCACATTTCAGAGAGCATTACATATTTAATGCGCAGTATTCTCTATCCCCTCTCCTTTACGCCTTTCATTCAGTGTTCGGTCTCACTGGCAAAAAGTAATGTGGCGCCTATTATTTTTTCAAAAGATTCTTGTTGCCAAAAAGCAGGCACCGTAGCCTTCACAATACTGGGTCACCGGAGAAAGACTGGTACTTATTGTTAACTTGTGAGCCATAAAGTTAAAGTTTTTGGATGCAGGGAAAACTTCTTGAAAGCAGTGATTAATATTATATAGCCTTTCTTACAAATATAAAACATACTACACTTACATAGGGCCGGATTCCCAGTTTATAACTAGAAATTCAGCGCAGAAAGCATACATATTGACAACCCGTACTCCTACGAAACATAACTATTTGACGCACTTTTTTTCGATGATCGATACAATCACCGGTAACGACATAACTCTCTGAATCTATGGACATCACAATATAGAGAGAGTTCTCAGTATAGCCTCAAGTGAAAAATCCCCATTCATAAAAAAATTGGGGCTCGTATCTTTAAATGACTTTAGCCTTATGTGGTGACCAGTTCTGAATAGCAAGGTACTTCATCACCATCATCTTCCACATCTCCTCCCCCTTCCCACTAACTAAAGCCTCAAAACATTCCCCAATTGGGGATGCCATAGTCTCAATGGGTCCATATGGTTGGAAGTAGTCGGATCTCTTGTGCGGTATTCACATAAAAAAGAAAAAAAAACCGTTTTCAAAAGGACGTGCAGAAAGTAAAATAGGTCCTCAAGTCAATTTACTAAATGTGTATTAGAAAAAATCTAATCAATTGATTAATTAAGACCCCGCTATATATCACATCTGAACAGTTATTTTTCTAATTTTAAGTATGTTGTATTTCTCTCTTTATTTTGTTTAATTTCAATCGTTATGTTAACATTATTTTTCGGTAGTTTATTTTTAAATTATCTAAATGTTTACTTTAAATCTGTTCTTTTTTTAAAGATTTTCATTTTTCTATCTATTCCGCTTTATATTTTTTAATTGGATAGTTATCTGTTCTTATGCGGAATCTTCAATGGCTCAAAATAAAAAATTGTAGCAATATGGTAACATGTTATTTTTAAGTGTAAAATACGTTTTTTTCGTGGTTTCTGGAGTCATATATAAAAATAAGAAGAAATCCCAAGCGACCCTGATACGTTCGATCGGTACCTACAGACGATACGGCTAATGCGGTGCCAAACCGAAAATTTTAAAAGGAAATATGTATAAAATTCGGGCTCTAAAAACGCTCGGGCTCGAAAACCGAAATCAAAAAATATAAATGAAACATGATCAAGAAATTTTTTAGATTCTGTAGCTAAATGATTTGGCAAAGAGATGTTGCTACATATTTTGTTATTTAGTTTTTCAAACATTAACATTTTTTTTTGGGAAGCAGATGATATTAAGGCTATGCATAAAACCTTGTCTTATAAACGTTAGTTAGTTTATCATTAAAAAAATAATAATATTTGACAAGTCAAAAATATTTCACCAATAAGTGAAGATATCATATGTCTCGACGCCATCTAGTGAGAAATTTAGCACTAACAAAGCCTTTCCTACAAAAATAAAGTTGGTTGTTTACAGGTGAAAAAATATAAAAAGCAGTAATTGTTGATTGAGGTAGGTAATAGTACATGTTGAATCATTTAACGGGTTGGAAATAAGCCGACATAGCTCAGTGGATACAGAGCACCTGACCGGACATCAGAAGGCACGGGTTCAATTCCCGTTGGCGGCATTTATTTTTACTCGGGAGATATTTTCAATTTGTATTAGTATTTCGGATGACTAATTATTGCTTATAATTATTTGTTATCCTTTATGCTATGCATAAAACCTTGTCTTATAAACGTTAGTTTATCATTAAAAAAAATAAGAAAATTATTACAATTGTCATTTTCAAAAATGAAACTGATTTGTAAAAAAATCCAGACTATCCCGCGATTTTTCACGGGTCTGCTCTAATAATATAATAACACGCTATATTGTGTATCATTAACTTGCAAAGTTTTGGCAATTTTTGTTTCCTTGTGTGAAGAAATTACGCGGTTATTAGTAAATCTTCCAGGAAATTTTGGAGATCAGCATTTTTAAAAGCGAGTTCCCCGCCGATTTTTACTTCGTAAATAACGCAGAAGAGTTCCAACTACTCCAAACTGTCCGCAGCTAGCAAACCATGGCAGCTTTTCATAGCACTGTTGCTCTGAAAATCAAAACTTATTGAACGAATGCATCGATCCAATATTAATTATCACAAATCGGTTCATCGTTTTCCAATAATTGATTTTAATAATTCAAATCACTTAATAAAGCAGTTAGCGTTACCGCTTCATAGAATATTCAGTAAAACGAATGACTTAATTAGCCTATTTGCATCGCTGCGTTGCGTCAGTGCTACATCATTATATTTCCAGTTTGATTAAATTGACGTCAGTGGGATTCGTTGAAAGTTTAATTAACGAAACAGCCATACAAACAAACATCATGGTTCTAAAAGTTCTCTGACTGATTGAATAAAAAGCTCTTTACAAATAATGCTGATTAAATAAAATTTTGCGGATATTTTAAGTTTTAGAAAACTACTCTAGATTCTTTGCGAAGAAATTGGATACCGAGAATGTAAAGAACTTTTCATTATTTTCTTTTAGAAATTGAAGACCTTTTTGATAGAATTCAATTCGTCAAATTATACTATACTTCAGGAGAGACATAAAAATTCTTCCCAACCGCAAGAATTTTCTTTCTTTAACAGAAATGACGTAAAAGTAATGGAGAAGATTTGATAAAAGAGGTGTTTTTGTTACTATTATCTAAATTATATTGGAGCAAAATAATTCACAGAACACTAATTATCAAATCAAGGAAAATTTTACTGAAAATTACTTTAAATATAAATGCTTAAGGGTTTATTGAATCTGACAGCTTTTTAAAAAAATACGTTTTATTACTTGTGTGTATCATGCATTAAATTGATATTTCGTATATGTATTGCTTTATTAGTATCCTTCTCTCCCGCGATATAATCTACATATTATTTTAAGCCAATAAGGTTTGAAGTAGAATAACGTGCTTACAAGAGGTATCAACAAAATTGCATTATGAAATTTTGAAGCAATTTAGATACATAATTTCAATAAAAAATATTGGAAATTTCACAAAATTTCGACAATGATATCTAAAAATATTATACGTGGCAAGAGACACCCACGTCAGGCAGGTAACAGAACGACATAAACACGGTAGTGTAAAGTATTGCTATTTAAATCATATCGTAACCATCAATACACGAAAAACACGAACAGACCAACAAACCAACCTACTAATCAATCAACCAACAAACCAACAAACTAATCAATCATCCGACCAATCAATCGACCAACCAATCAATCAACTAACCAACCAATCAACCAACCAACCATCCATCAATCAATCCATCCAATGCAAGGCTTGGGTTTGAACTTTGTAAGCCGTTTTCTCAGGCACTGTGCCGCCGAACAGACTGAAATGATGGATATTTACTAAGAATTATGGCCTGATGGAATCAATAGCAAAATCTCCATAAAGCAGTATTCGTGGAAAAATCATCGTTCCCACGGGCATACAGGCAAGGCTTGGGTTCAAACTTTGGATCCGTTTTCTCAGGCTTTATGCCACCGATTGGATTGATATTATGGATACCTACCTAACTAAAAATTATGTTCTCAAGTGGAATCAATGACCAATACACCCTGGAATACAAATTTGTTGTATATAAATTTTAAATTCTACCTAAAAACCGTCTTATTTTGCGTTGTTTTATTTATTTGTTCATTATATTGAAAAAGAAGTTTTTTTAATTTACTGAAAAAAAGGCCAAAGTTTTCACTAAAATGGCATAAAATTAAATTCTTTAGTTACCTGTTTATCATAATTTAAAACACAAACAAATAAAAGAGCACATAAATCTATTTTATTCGGTTTCGTATTTTAGCCTCAAACCCAAATTAAGTTTTATACGAAAAAGGCCGAGCAGCTGTTTCGGCTATGCCAGGAAAGATCATTTGATGAGGAAAAAGGTTTCACGAGGTAAGAATGGTATAATTTTTTTAGTTTTGCCGTAATTTCATCATTAAATTTTGTGGTTGATATTAAATACTATGGGCCTAGTCCACATTGGCCCAACATGTACAGGACGATTTGGCCGTTTGCTTGCGCTGGCCGATAACGTTGGTCGTTCAACCCGATTATTGTCGGTTTTCGTCCACACATTGAAGGATCTTGGCGCCAACCAGCTACCAGCGTTCACACATTGGCCTAGTCTTCAGTTCGCAATACGCGTTCAGTGTAGGCAGTCGTGTTGATTATTGCGTGATTATTTACGCCTATGAATTACGATGGTTAGTAAATAAACGTAATGTGCAAATAAAATGCGATAATTTCCACATCCATCTAGATTTGATGGCCTCCGTGATCGATTGGTAAGGCTCTAGGTTCAAATCCCATGGCGTTCGCGCGCAAGTAAAGTTTGTTTGATGAATTTATGTAATTTCACAATTTATAACATTAAAAATAATACATTGTACACTTGCGGCATGTTCCATAATGGAAGACACTCTCAGTATCACCCTGGTACTCTAGTGCCAGAATTAAGAATTAAAACGTTTTCAGAAAAAAATTCAGAATTGAAACGTTTCTTGAAAAGGCTTTAGCTCTGTGTGGTGACGATATCTGAATAGCCAGGTACTCCCCCACTTCTTTTTCCCCATTTCTCTGGCCACTACCTTTAGCTTCGCAGCATACCCCAATTGGTGATGCCGTAGTCTCACTGGCTCCAAATAGTTGGTACTTTTAGGACACCAATGCAATGGGCCAACGTGAACTAGGCCCCTTAGATAAGAATTAATCAAAAGCTAAAAGTAAAGCCCCGCAGGTGCACGTTACCCGTGAAGTTTCCAGCGAAGGATTTTTTTCAGTTTATAAAGCTCTGCTTGCTCTAAAAGACTTCATTCTGACATCATATTAGAAAATTTCTTGAAATTATATAAACTTCATCATGTTTTGCCTGATAGAATAAAGAATTTCACCCTCAGTCTTTGGGAACAAACCAAGCATTTTATAAAAATGTTTTCCCCCGTTTGTGGCTTTTGTGGAAATGTATTTTACCGGAGAGGTTTTCTCTATCTAGAAATAAAAATGGATTCTGCAATAATTTCTTAGTGCTTAAATTTGCGGGACTTGTCAACAATTTTGAATAAACCGATTAGTATTATTGATTTTTTTTAAAATATTAAAACGTTTTCAGAAAAAAATTCAGAATTGAAACGTTTCTTGAAAAGGCTTTAGCTCTGTGTGGTGACGATATTTGAATAGCCAGGTACTCCCCCACTACGACCTACGAACTACGACCAGACGATTTAACCAAAAAAAACTATTTTACAAATTCTATTTATTTAAAAAGAGTGTCCATGGCGAGTGGAATGGATTTCATTTTAACACAAATCTACAATTTTTTTCTGAGATTGATGAAATTTTGCACACTTGACCTTCAAAACAAGAGATAGGTTACTGTATAAATGACATTTAGAAAAACTACCCTTATCCGAAGGATTTATATAAAGCTTTCAGGAAACACATTTCATGACACAGTGAATAAAATTGAGAATAATTTCATCTATCACCATTATAAGTCCAATGATAAATTTAACATATCAGGTTTTATTGATGCAGGTAGGTTTTGAATTTAAGTTGTATAGTTATCTTATCCTAATTCCATAAACTCTTAACTGCATTATTATATATTAAAAAAAAATAAACCCTATTGGTTCAATAATGTTGCATAAATACTAGGATTTAATATAATAGTAGTTCTGTGAATAATAAACCTGGTACCCAAAAAATTACGTTTCTAATTTCTCTCATTTCAAAAATCAAAACCAAAATTTCCACTGAAGTCATGTGATTTGTAAGTAGGTACTTAAAAATATTCCTAACATAAACCATATATTTAATTTAAAAGAAAATTCATATGAGGAATTATACAATTTGTCAAAATAAATGTCGGACAGTCGCGAGTCGCGAAACGACTGGAAGATTCGAACTTTGACAGTTGAAGAACTCTCTTGTCTTTTTTCCGTTCGAATACGAAAAAAACCTAATTTTATTGCCTTTTGTCGGATAAAACTATATTTTTTGTCCTCTTTGAGTGCCTTTATTGCTGACCAAGTCCAGTAAGTGTTATTTTATATTAATATACATTCCTTTTTCCCCAATGGCCTTTGCCATGGGTAAAAAACCACCAGATCCCGTCCCCCCTGATCCTGACCCTGTTAATTTTGATAATGACATTGCTAGCGAGGTGGAAATAATGACTGATTCCTCTACTCCCAAAAAACGAAAAGTTAGCGTCCTTCCGAAAAAGGAATCTTCTCAGGTTACAGTTCCTGTAGAGACTGTCGTTCCTCCACTCGCTTCACTGTACCCGACTTCAGCAAAAGTCCCCTTCATCGTGTATGTGCAAAACAACACACAAGGCCACTCACTGCATCCCCTTGATTTTGGAAAATTTGTAGGAAAAAAACCACTTGGCATTTCCCCAGGTGGTATCAGATCGGAAGGAAGATTCCGCATTTGTGTAGAGTTCACAACTGCACTCAATGCCAATAAATTTATAAATTCCATTGACTACCTCTCTGCCAAAAAATACAAGGCTTACATCCCTTCATTCAATGTCTCCCGCATGGGTCTAGTGAGAGGTATCCCCACAGACCTATCCGAGGAAGAACTTATCACGGAACTTATTATCCCAGCATCTTCGGGGAAAGTTTTAAAGACTAGGCGGCTGAATTATAAAGATAGGACTTCCGATTCTATAGTTTGGAAACCCTCCCAAACTGTAGTTCTTACATTTGAAGGCCAATCTCTTCCTTCTCATGTGTACCTTTTCCACAACTCTCTCCCAGTGGAAATTTATTCATACCCGACAATTCAGTGCTTTAACTGTTGTCGGTTTGGCCATTCCAAGCTATCATGTCGTTCTTCTCCTCGCTGCTTTAAATGTGCAGAAAGTCATTTAGCAGAGCAATGCCCCTCCCCTTCCAATCCCCCTACTTGCATCAACTTCTCAGGCTCTCACACAGCCATAAATCCATCCTGCCCCGAACTTTCACGCCAAAAAAACATTAAAAGTTATATGGCTTCCAATAGCGTATCATACTTCCACGCTTCTAAAATAATAGCTCCCTCTAAAAATCTTTTGCTGAAGTCGCCTCTCAACCCCAGTTAACTCAAAACATTATTCCTCCAAACTCGTCATACAGGAAGACTGTAATGACAAAATCTGCATCTCGTCCTCTTAAAACCCCCGGATATGATCATCTTGGCCATAACTCCCAGCTCTTGTTCCCAAATGGTAACATCAGTTCCCCATTTCCACAAAATGCCGTCTTTACTAACAACAATACTTCGAACTACAATTCCTTTATCCCTGATTCAAATGGCAATTCTCTAAATAACATAATTTCTAATGATAATTCTAATATTATTCAAACTCTCATCATGTTACTGATCTCTATAATAAATAACAATAATTCCCTACCGTCCAACGCTGCCTCTTTACTCTCCTCCTTAAATTTTCTTGTTTCCAATGGCTGCCCTGACAGCAGGGATTCTTCAGTGGAATAGTAGAAGCGCCTTCTCCAATAAGGCTGACCTCATCCGCCTTCAACAATTACACACAATTTCTATTGCTGCCATCTCTGAGACTTGGTTTAAACCGTCTCAGCTCTTCAAGGTGAGTGGTTACCAATGTCTGCGGGACGACCGCATTGATGGGAAGGGTGGTGCAGCCCTTCTAATCAAAAACTCCCTGTCCTTCACCCCTATTTCCATTAAACCCCCAGATTCATCCTTCCAATTAGTGGCAGCTACTGTCTCTAATATTACATTTGTATCCCTCTACATTCCCCCTTCTACCCCATTTGACATTTCATTATGGACCAACATGTTTAGAAAAATATCTTCTCCCCTGGTCATTCTGGGTGACTTCAATGCCCACTCCCCTCTCTGAGGTTCTTCATCAACGGATCCCTCAGGAATCAAAATAATTGACCTTATGGACTCCTTGAACATGTGCCTTCTAAATGACGGATCCCCAACAAGTTTAAGTCAACCTGGGCAGAGCCCTAGTGCAGTGGATATAACTCTTTGTTCCCCAAGTATATATCCACTAATTTCCTGGAGAACTTCATCAGACCCCTGCGGCAGTGACCACTATCCTATTATTCTAAATCTGGCTCAAGGGTTAAATACTAACCTCTTTAAAAGCAAACCAAAATTTATCACAAAAAAAGCCGACTGGTGCCATTTTAGAGAATCTGTCCAGGGTCACACCCTTTTCCTGCCTACCCCTTCTTCAGATAACTGCACCTCCTCTTACAAATCTTGGTCTGATTCCATTCTAAAATCTGCAGACAAGTCTATTCCCAAATCATCCCCTGTAGGCACGAAGGCTCACCCTCCCCCCTGGTGGGATGAAGAATGCCTTCGAGTGCTGAAGGAGAGGAAAGCGGCCAATAAGACATACTGCCAACAGATGACAGTGGAAAATTTCTTGAAAGCCAAGAATGCCCAAGCTGTTGCTAAACGTACATTCCGTTTAAAAAAAAAAAAACAGCTGGCGTAATTTCTGCACTAATATATCCCCTGCTACTCTGGCGGGGGAGGTTTGGTCCATGATTCGCAGGTTTAGGTCTTCCTTTACCCTGCCGAAGTCATCTCACAATTCTGGTATTTGGATATCTGACTTTCTTAACAAAATTGCTCCCTCGTATGTACCTAATCTTGACGAAGTGCCTGTTTTATGTTACTCCCCAAATTTTTCTTCTTGGTTAGATGCTCCATTTTCCATAGACGAGTTAAAAAGAGCCACGGAAGACCTAAAAGACTCAGCTCCGGGCAATGACGAAATCTTGAACATATTCATCCGCCACACTGATGACGATTCCCTTTCCTACTTTCTCTCGCTCATAAATATCTTTCTGGACTCTGGTATTATTCCCCCGGACTGGAAAATTCAAAAAATCATACCCATTTGCAAAAGTACCAAAGATCCAAGTCTAGGCTCAAGTTACAGACCGATTGCTCTCTCTTCAACACTTTGCAAAGTAGCTGAAAGAATGATTAAGAATAGATTAGACTGGTTTGTAGAGAAAAATCACATTCTTCCCCCTTCCCAGTTTGGATTTAGAAAGGGTAAAAGTACTCTTGACAACCTTTCCTCTCTTGTTACAGATGTCAAATTAGCGTTATCTAAAAACGAATATTGTATTGCAGTATTTTTAGACATCTGTGGAGCATACGACAATGTAAATATACCCATTCTTAAAGAAAAGTTACTGGCGATTGGTATTCCTCCTAAATTGGTTCAATTCATTATCAATTTGCTCTCCGAAAGAACTGTTTTTGTAGATGGATCCGAATCCTCTCCCCACATAAGACAAATTTTCAAAGGGCTCCCTCAAGGGTCTGTCTTAAGCCCGATACTGTATAATATTTACACATACGATCTGGAAAAATCTATTCATTTCATGTGTAACATACTCCAATATGCTGACGACTTAACGTTTTACAAAATATCCGCCAATCTTTTCATCGCAGCATCAGCAATTAACAACGCTCTTAGAAAACTCTTGGCGTGGTTAAATAGTAATGGTCTTGAACTTTCCCCTGCCAAAAGAAAAGTTGTCATCTTCACTTGTCGACGAAGGCTTCCGGATATTCAGGTGAGATTTGGTGATGAAGTCATCCCTATCTCTAAGGAAGTTAAGTTCCTCGGAATGTTTTTGGACTCCAAGCTTACTTGGAACTCTCATATAAATCACGTTGTTACAAAATGTGAAAGCAACATCAATCCCCTTAGATTTCTAGCCGGTGTGTGGTGGGGATCCCACCCAGCTTCTTTAAAACTTCTATACAATGCCCTCATCCGAAGCCATCTCGATTACGGATTTTGTCTGTTTGAGCCAATGTCCACTTCAAATTTTCATAAATTAGATAAAATCCAGTCAAAATCTCTTCGCCTTGTTTTAGGAGCCATGAAATATTCTCCAATCAACGCAATGCAAGTGGAATGTTGCGAACCTCCCTTACATATAAGAAGGCGATGCCTAGCAGAAAAATATGTTTTCAAAATATGTTCAATAACATCCCATCCCTTGATTCCTATACTCCAATCCTTAAAGAATGAGGTTAATTCAAATCCCTTTTGGAAAAATCATTCCCCTCCCCTTTTCTATGATTGCTACAACTCTTTCCTGGATTTATCCTCAAACACCTATCTCAATGAATCTCTTCCCTTATACTCATGCCCCTATGAAAGCCTTACTTTCTATCCGAAGGTCCATCAATTTATAGGAATAAGTAAAAAAAACATTAAAAACTCAACTCAATTAAATAATGCAGAATTTAACAAAATTATTGAAAACAACTGGCCAAATTACATAAAAATTTTCACAGATGGTTCCAAACTTAGTCAGGACTCCAATTGCGGGGCCAGTGTCTATGTTCCTCACAGAAAATTTTGTTTCCCACACAAACTTCCCAAAGAATGCTCCATTTTCTCTGCTGAATGCATAGCTATCATAGAAGCTCTTCAACTCGTCAAATCATTAAATATTAAAAACGCACTCATCCTTTCAGATTCACTTAGCTCACTACAAAAAATAAGCGCATCCCCACTCAATTCCAGTAGTGACTCTCTAATCTGCTCGATCAGGGACCTACTACATTCCATGTCACTGGTTCATGCATCAGTGGTCCTAGCCTGGATACCGGGACACCTCGGTATTACTGGAAATGACATGGCTGATTATATTGCTAAGGAAGCCACTGCCCATGGTCCGTTAAGTAATATCCCTATTCCGGTCAGAGACCATTTCCCTATTCTAAAAACTAAGTACCAACTCCAATGGTCTTCTGAATGGAAAAAATCTTCTCTGATAAAAGGTCACCAGTACTCATTAATTCAACCTTCTATTCCTGTTAGGCCCTGGTTTCACAAATACACTACCATGCCTAAAAAATATATTTCTTCCTTAACCCGAATGCGGCTGGGTCACACTTGTTGTCTTAGCCATCTTGCCAGGTTCCACATAGTCAGTTCGCCGTACTGTGATTGTGGGTCAGAGGATACTCTGGATCATAATTTTTTTGAGTGTCCTATCAATGACCAATTTCCAAACTTCATGCATGAATTGGTAAAACTTGATATTAAATTGCCTACCAGTTTACCCTGCCTTCTTAGTCTAAACAAAATTTTTTTGAAATTTACCATTTGTTGGCAAAATTTATTTATAAAAATGGCCTTAATATCTGACCATAATAATAAATATACACCAAATTTCTTTTACTTTCATTTGTATTCATTTGTTCGGGTTCCTATTTTCATCTATTTTTACTAATCCCAACTCTGCATATTTTGACTGAGTTAAAACACTATTATTTATGCATTTGTATATTTTTCTTGATTCTTTTATTATATTGGTTTATATTCATTTCATAGTACTGTTAAAAAAAAAATAATGCTTCTAATTTTGGAAAAATCTGTTCTTAACAAAAAATGCCCACTACTATTGTGCACAGGTTTCTATTTTTATAATTCTGTAACTATATTACCTATTATTACCAGCTCTGTATTGTTTCTGTTAAGATATGTTTATGTTACACCCATGTTATGTTAATGGTAGGTTTATGTTTATGATATGTTATGTTCATGTTATGTTATGATATTATGTTTATGTTATGTTCATGGTATGTTTGTGTTATGTTTATCTTTATGTTTTATAATCACATTTGTTTACTCCCATATGCTGTGTTTGTTTATAAGATTGTCAATTTCATAATTCTGTTTAAAAAAAACGCTCCTAATTTTAGAAAAATCTTTGGTTAAATAACGAAAAGCGCCCACTTATATTGTACACAGGTTCCTATTTTTATAATTTTGTGATAATCTACTGTTCCAGCTCTGTACCGTTTATGTTAAGTATGTTATGTTATGTTTATGCTATGTTATGTTATGTTATGTTATGTTATGTTTATGTTATGTTATGTTAATGTTATGTTATGTTATGTTATGTTATGTTATGTTATGTTATGTTATGTTATGTTATGTTATGTTATGTTATGTTATGTTATGTTATGTTATGTTATGTTATGTTATGTTATGTTATGTTATGTTATGTTATGTTATGTTATGTTATGTTATGTTATGTTATGTTATGTTATGTTATGTTATGTTATGTTAATGTTAATGTTAATGTTATGTTTATGTTATGTTATGTTATGTTATGTTATGTTATGTTATGTTATGTTATGTTATGTTATGTTATGTTATGTTATGTTATGTTATGTTATGTTATGTTATGTTATGTTATGTTATGTTATGTTATGTTATGTAATGTTATGTAATGTTATGTTATGTTATGTTATGTTATGTTATGTTATGTTATGTTATGTTATGTTATGTTATGTTATGTTATGTATGTTATGTTATGTTATGTTATGTTATGTTATGTTATGTTATGTTATGTTATGTTATGTTATGTTATGTTATGTTATGTTATGTTATGTTATGTTATGTTATGTTATGTTATGTTATGTTATGTTATGTTATGTTATGTTATGTTATGTTATGTTATGTTATGTTATGTTATGTTATGTTATGTTATGTTATGTTATGTTATGTTATGTTATGTTATGTTATGTTATGTTATGTTATGTTATGTTATGTTATGTTATGTTATGTTATGTTATGTTATGTTATGTTATGTTATGTTATGTTATGTTATGTTATGTTATGTTATGTTATGTTATGTTATGTTATGTTATGTTATGTTATGTTATGTTATGTTATGTTATGTTATGTTATGTTATGTTATGTTATGTTATGTTATGTTATGTTATGTTATGTTATGTTATGTTATGTTATGTTATGTTATGTTATGTTATGTTATGTTATGTTATGTTATGTTATGTTATGTTATGTTATGTTATGTTATGTTATGTTATGTTATGTTATGTTATGTTATGTTATGTTATGTTATGTTATGTTATGTTATGTTATGTTATGTTATGTTATGTTATGTTATGTTATGTTATGTTATGTTATGTTATGTTATGTTATGTTATGTTATGTTATGTTATGTTATGTTATGTTATGTTATGTTATGTTATGTTATGTTATGTTATGTTATGTTATGTTATGTTATGTTATGTTATGTTATGTTATGTTATGTTATGTTATGTTATGTTATGTTATGTTATGTTATGTTATGTTATGTTATGTTATGTTATGTTATGTATGTATGTATGTTATGTTATGTTATGTTATGTTATGTTATGTTATGTTATGTTATGTTATGTTATGTTATGTTATGTTATGTTATGTTATGTTATGTTATGTTATGTTATGTTATGTTATGTTATGTTATGTTATGTTATGTTATGTTATGTTATGTTATGTTATGTTATGTTATGTTATGTTATGTTATGTTATGTTATGTTATGTTATGTTATGTTATGTTATGTTATGTTATGTTATGTTTATTTATGTTACGTTATGTTATGTAATCAATTTTATCCTGTAATTTGTTGTATTTATTAATAAGAATAATGTCGTAATGTATGGCCAAGATCACTCTTAATGGGTGAAAGCCAATATAAATAAAAAATAAAAATAAAAAAAATAAATGTCAGTATCGTGGTGACAGTTCTTTTTTCAAACTTTCTTTAAACCGGTAGGTACCATAATATTGAAAGCACGGAAATAAGAATTTTTAAATAAACAAGATGATTTCAAATTTGAAAACAATAATTTTTACTCAACTTTTAAAGCGTCCACTATCTTATAGCGGAAACAGAACATACAAATAAATTAACAGACAAACGAAGTGCAAAACGGTTGAGTTAAAGCAGGACTTTTTAAACCTTTCAAAACATAAAAATTATTGGTTCGTGACTTTCAAATTAGAAAAAAAATAACAGAAAGCCGCTTTCACTCTTGGTAGACTTCAGAGAATTTGAACAATTCATCAAATTTCGAAGTTGATTTTCTAGTTCTGTGAAAGTTCTATTCAAGTTCTGTTATTATATTATTATTGAGCAGATTGTTTCACAAAACTAAAATAGTAACAGAACTTAACAGAAATATAACCATCAGAACTAGAAAATCAACTTTGACATTTGATGAATTGTTGAAATTGTCTGAAACAACCCATCCTAAATACTCTTTTCCTGAATTTTCCAAAGATAACTTTCTCATAGACATATAAAGCTATTTGTATGTTGATTCGTAATTAGTTTTTCCGCTTGATTCGTTAAGCTTACGGTTTTTTCTGAAGCTCTTATCTTTAGTTTTAGTTTAGCTTTTAGGGCATATTCTGCCACAACTACTGACTCCTGAAGACGAAGTTTCACGATGAGATAAGAAAGGTTATTCTTCGGTCTGTGTGCATAAAAGATTTGTCATTGAGGGAATGTAAAACGTTTATCGACTCTCTGGAGGGTCTTTTCAGTAAAAAGGGTTACATTGCGTATTTATTTTGCACCAGAGAAATTCCGTGAAAAATCATTATCATCAATTATAAAACTATATTTGTCTCAGGATTGTCAAGTAAAATTTGTCAATTTTAGAGACGATTCTACGAATACCGTAGTGAACATGACAAATTAAGACATCTATCAAAAAAATTTACAAAAAATTATCGTTTCAAATATAGAATTATTAATTAGTAAAATAAGTTGTACCCACTTTGCCGCTTGTCTGAATCATTCCCACAATCGGATAAAATTTTGAAAATCAAAGCAAATCCCAGTTCCAGATATCATCGGAGTTACACAGAGACACACCACCAAAATTATTATTTCAATAAAGTATTTTTGTTTATATTGATAACAACACATCTCTCCTTGAATCATAAAATCTTTGGGAATTCAATTATTTCATCAGTTTGTAAGGTATTATTAAATAAAATTTTGTGACATTTCATACATCGCATATTTAGTTGTTTATCCTAATGTTTTCTCAATTGTTCATTCAAATGCCAATTAATTGTTCATTCAAACGTTAATTTAATTATTCATCAATTTATATTTTTAATCAGTTGCTAGCATGTAGGAAGGTATGTATTTTAGGTTAATTTATTTTAATCTCGTTGAGCAACCGATATCTATAAAATGAAAAGCAGAACGATTACAGTCATTATTGGCTCGCTGAAAGAAATAGTTTCTATTAGAGTCTAATACAAACTATAGGTAGATACTATCACTGTTGTGTATATGTTTTTATATTTTTAAAACAAATTGTTATTTTTTTATTATTATCACTGTTGTAATTAAGCAAAATAAGTTTTTATATTTTTTAAATATTTTTTATGTGAAAAGTTGCCATCGCTAAACTACTGAAAAGTAGTTAGAGCGTGAGCACACAGAGAGCGGTCAGGAGTTCCGAGTTCCGAGTTCCGCGTTCGGCGTTCATTATAATGTACTGATACTATAACAACAACGCACACACACAGCGAGCAGTCAGACCGCGGCGGTCAAAACGGAACGCCGCGTTCTAAGAGTTCTTTTGCCGCCGAGGCAGAGAACGCCAGAACGCCGCGATGTTTGAGGTTATAAACACAGAAAAGTTAATTGAATTGGTTAGGGAAAGGAGTTTGTTATACGATTTAAGTGATGTAAATTATAAAAAACGCGAAAAAAAAGTCGAAGCTTGGTTTGAAATTGCTACTAGTAAATTTAAATTTTAAGTAAATTTTATTATTAGTAAATTCGCCTTGTTCTTCTCGCGTTGTGTTGATTGGGTGCACCCAATACTTTCTTTTCTTTTTAGAAGCTGTTAAGCTCCACAAGAGCAATATATTTTCACGGATGATGAACTTTCTAGTGACATGTTGCATATGCAAAGACCCAAACGAAACTAGAACGCGAGAATTTGAACGCCGCTTGTGTGCGTTGGAACTCTTGAGCGGTCAACGGTCACTAGAACGCAGAACTCTGACCGCTCTCTGTGTGCTCACGCCCTTATTGGAACTTTTCTGTTTTTTTTCTATATTTTATTTTATTAAGAATAACTTATTTTAACAAAAAAAAATGCTGTCGATTGTGTTTGTTAAGTCATTTTCATATGCCAGCAAATTATTTGTGTTTAAAATGCTTCGCTCCTGGTATTAATGGTTTAAAATTGACCTGTACGTCTTAAAATTAAAAACTATTTTTCTTTCGTTTTTGTCGAGAAAAATATAAAATTATTTCGTAGACTCTTACTTCCCCACATAATATAAATAAAATTATTTTAACAGCTAATGTCTCAGTTTATATCAGCAGAAAATGGCTCAGAATATATGTTTTTTTTTATACGTACCTAATAATATGTATATTATGTGTATATTTCATGCGTCCCTAATAATATGTATATTTCATGCTTTTCAATATATTTTAATAAGCCATATTCTAAAACTTCCGGTAATTGTTTGGTTTCGGTTGCCTCATTATTGTACCTTTTTAAGATGTCTGCTCAGAAAATTCTCATTTCTGAGCACAAACTGCCTCATGTTTTAGTTTTAATATTCTTGTTTTGTCCTGTCCTGCTGTTATTGTTATTCTAAGTTTTGTCATCACTTTGTATAAACAGTACATTTAGTTTTATAATATTAGATCTGTATTAGGTAAGGCACACGATAGAAATAATTTAAAGAACATGACCACTAATACTTAATTACCGTTTTTATGTTTGTTATAGTTAAGCGCACTTGAAGGGAAATGACACTAAACTGCGCTATTTAAATGAAATTTTATTATTATTATTATTCTCTTATAATACGTTTCTTTCATGCGTACCCAATAATATCTACATTCCATGCGTATCTAATAATATTTATATTATGTGTATATTTCATTCGTACCTAATTATTTTTTTGTATATTATGTGTAAACATAATTAGATCGTAGTCTGGTATACGACATTGTGAACTGAAAATATAAAATTTTTATAAGAACAACTTTTTAAAAACTTTTATACCCGTTATACACATCGATGTAATATACCATGGAAGAAGAAAATACTACTGACAAATCTAAACGGAACATGGAACAGAACATTTAGATTTGTTAGTTATATCTTTTTCTTTAATGAAAATATTATTTTAATCCGAAAAGAAATTAGTTGCTGTACGATTTCTAAAAAATCTCACATATTTTTCGACTTACAGGTCTGGAACCCCAAAATATTTGACTGCTGAGAAAGGCGGTCAAATCGATACGGTTCTACGGAATCGTTCTCGAGTTCATCAGCTTGTTTCCTCCCTCCCACAGCATGTTTACTCCTTCTTTTCCTTAAAAAGACCGACCACACAGCATCCCCAAAGATGATGTAGGCCCTGAGGGAAATTATTTTCTTCATCCGTGTGGAAGTAAAAAAAATCTTACATATACTTATAATATAGCGTGATAATTCATACTCAACTATGTAATAATAACATTATACCGAAAGTAGTTTTTTTTAAATTGCGAGCTGAATAAATATAATAACGTCCATGAAAAGGTGTTGATGCATTCCAAATGTTTAAGTTCAATTGTAACTGGTTACTAATCTTAATAATCAGCCTGCCTATGTTTGTGCTAGCAAAACTCGAAAAGCAGTCGATAGATATCGCTGATAATTTCAAAGTTTATTGTTGTTAGTCGCAGGAGTTTTTAGAGTTGTTTAAATGGAAGAAGAAGTCGGAGACGCCCGAAGAATACTTAATGCAATATCTCTGCACCGCAATGATAGGGAATGGAATTCTGTACCTACCTCAGAAGTCAATGGTCGGTTGTCGAGTTATTTGTGAACATGAGTTATGTATGAGACCTTTTTAGTTTTTTTGTACGGTTGTCCTACGCCAGTTTGAAACTAAGTTAGGTTAACGTAAAAGGTCTGATATCCCCACAATGTTCAAAGGAAAAAAATACTATTTTCTCTCTCCTGAACAATTTTAAAAATGTGACAACCGATCTTTGACTTCTGAGGTACAGAATTAAAATCGATGTAATTTAGTTTTTTAACAGTAAAATTATAGTATATTGAATGGTGGAAGAAGTCGGAGGCGCCTGAGAAAGACATTAGCAATAGCGAGGCATAGCGGGGGATCTACTAGTTTTCTAATAAATTTCGTTATTTTTAATATGTTGTCTTATTACAGGTAAAGTCACAAAGACTATATCAATAATTGGTTTTATTTTGGTTGTATACTACACTTGTACAAACTGATATAATGTAAACTGTTGATTATCCTAAAATAACTAAATGAATAACAGAAACACAACTAAATTTTCTCAAATTATGGTAAATTAATAAAAGAAACACACCTCAATGTTCTCGAATTAAAGTAAATTAATAACAGAAACACACTTTAATGTTCTCGAATTAAAGTAAATGAATGAATAACAGAAACACAAATAAATGTTCTCAAATTAAAGTACATGAATAAATGAATAAAATAAACACACATAAATGTTCTCGAATTAAAGTCAAAGAATAACAGAAGCACACTTAAATGTTCTCGAATTAAAGTAAATGAATAACAGAAATACACATAAATGTTCTCGAATTAAAGTAAATGACAATTTTTTAGTATAAATCTCACAACATTTTTATCGCGAAAATCAACATTATTGTGGACATTAAGAAGATCCTCATATAATATGAAAAGCGCTTAACTGAAGAAGTTCTCGTACTCCGTGAAGATCTTGTCTCAATCAACTCTGAGTGAGATATTCTCGAGCTTTTGCTCATTTATCAAATGCTGCTTTTGCGTTAAGCGTCGGCTTGATTTATTAAGTCCGCTTTCTGACAGGAAAACAACGAGCCAAAAAGATATTATTATGATAAGTGCAAAGAAAACAGTTAAGATTAAATACTATTAATTGTTACTGTTATGCCGCTCATCCATAACGCCCATAAATAATGAAGATATTAAAACTTTGATAGTTTGTATAAAGCAATTTTTGTAAAATATCTCAACAATAGCTCTTTAGAAACTTTTAAAATAAGTTAAAATGCGAACGATTAATCTTCTTTAGGTAGGTAAGTAAAATAATTCAAAGTTTCCCCGAAACTATCGTAAAAATCTCTTAATACGAATTTTTATTGACAATGTTGGCATCAAAAAAGTTTTAAAAGTTTGTGGTCGATAATATACAATTTACACAGCCATGACGGTTGATAATGGATTTAGTTACACACTAACAGTCTTACTTATAAAGATTCCGTAATACACCGCTGGAACGCAGGTGAAGCTACACTGTGAGAAGGGCCGTATACTGCTCGGGTAAAAATATTAAGTCATAATTATATTCATGCAACATTTTATTAGACTGGCAACACTCTGTTCCAATCCTCAAAAATATGATAATTCTAGCATTGCGCGTTTAGTTCCTAACTTCACGTTTCTCAGGTGATATTTGCGATGTCATTGACTAGGTCTGTTTTGAATTGCTTCGAAATTTGGCCTATTTGATAATTGCGTTCCGTATTTTCTTTGGTAAATCGATATTTCGATTTAAAATATTGCTCTGACAGTGCTGCCAATGGGTAATACTGCTTTTTTAACATTTTCATTGCGCGACAGATCGATATTTATTAAATCAACCAATTTTTTAATAAAGTCCGCAATCTCTGTCTTAAAACCGTAGTAATACGCCTATAATATATTATAATAAAACAAATAAAAAACTTTATTCCACTTAATTTTATTTTGACCGTAACCGGTTTCAGCTCGTCAAAGCCATCTTCAGACTGGTACACAAAATTCTTAGTCTACGGTTTATATACACAACATATGGGGGAGGGGGGAGAGGGGTAGTTTATAGGGTTTTAATCAATTTTATTTGTTACTAAGTCGTTTAAGATTGTCGAATTTCTAAATATTTGTTAATTCCAGTACCAAATATTTATGTTGTGTATATAAACCGTAGACTACGAATTTCGTGTACCAGTCTGAAGATGGCTTTGACGAGCTGAAACCGGTTACGGTCAAAATAAAATTAAGTGGAATAAAGCTTTTTATTTGTTTTATTATAATATATTATAATGGAATTCCACCACGAATTATCGGTCTCAAAAATAGAAATATTAAAAAGTGCCTATAATATAATTTATTATCCCTATTTATACTCATCAGCCTTCCTTTCCGGAATGTTAGGTATCGATAGTCTTGTCAACAGGCGGAAAGCTGCGTTGCTGATGGTGGCCTATAACTTGTTGAACGGTCACATCAACAATCCAGAAATTTTGAATAAAATTTTCTTTTACGTCCCTGATAACTTCGCAAGGGTTCCATGATAACTCAACACAGTGACAATTCAACACACTTTTAAAAAGTGATATAAAGTTATTAGAAACGATGAAAAATTTATTTTTTAACCTAACCTAACCTACTTAACCCAGTTAATAAAGTTGTTGTTTCATCACTTTGCATGACTTTATATAACTTTTTAAATATGTGATGAATTATCATTGTTATGATTTATCTGGTCACCCTTCGCAAGAGCTCCTAGGCACAAACCATTCATTCTTCGGAGATGTAGGACTAACTTACCATTAGCAATGCCTCTCGGAAGAATGATAGTCCTTCTAAGCTCACTAGCCTCTGACATCGACATTTTCCACCTAAGCATTAATAAATTTAAAACGCTAATTAGGCAATTATGATTGTGTATGTGTATAATGTATCTTTGTTATTGGAATTTTTTATTCTATAAATATGCATTGAAAATATAAATATAAATAAATAATCCTGGGGTCAGGCAGTTTAAAAATCTATTGGACACAAATACTGGGGTATTACGGTCGGTACACGCAGTAAGAGTGTTTAACGTTTTCTACTAGTTTGTTCTTACCACTCCGTATTATCTATTTTGAGTAAGACGGTGGGATTTTTTACTCCTAGGGGTTTAATAGTTACACTGAGTTTAAGGCGTCAAAGAAAAGAAAAAGTGAATAATTTGAAAGGGAGATATATAATATTTAAAAAACGATAATAATTAAGCTGAAATTATGAAAATATGTCATCGAACACGCCTCGTCTAAAATACAGCAAAAAATAATCACGACAATGTCTAAGCTGAATTTAAAGATACACTAAGATTTTTCCCATACCTAACATGTTAAAGACCAGAATAAAATGTGTTTTTCTATCGAGAAAATTTCAAATAATTAGCGGTTTGGCTTTAAAAATGTGTATATATTATTTTCAAAAACAATAAACGTATGTTTTATAAATAAAATAAAATAATTTTTTGTTTTAAAACCACGATATTTATTAATTTTAGAACCGACCAGTTTCGCTTTACTTAAGCATCATCAGGGTACAAATTAATACTATTAATTTGTATTATTAATTTAATTAATTTGTATTAATTTGTATACACAAATAAATACAAATAAATACATATAAATATCGTGGTTTTAAAACAAAAAGTATTTTATTTTATTAAATATGTCAAACCACAAAGTGATTGCTTTCTACAATAATATGTTTTATTAATTCGGAGTGCTGGGGCTTAATAGCATTAAAATATAGGTTTTCAGGGCTTAGCACAGGTGACCGTCCACGATGATGATAAAATATGTGTCGCCCGTGTTATCGAGCACAGTTACAATAATTAAGTATTCTCGGCTGCGCGGCTTTATTCATACCAAACTTTAATTTAAATTTGAGGCCAAAATATTGCCAAACTAAAAAGATATTTTTTAAACCAAAAGGTATTGCAAATATCTAGTATGGATATTTGCTGTTTTATTTAATAATAATATTTGGATGATTTGTATAGCGCCGTTTTTGTGCATAATCACCTCATGGGCGCCTGTTTGTGTTTTAAATTAGAAAATATTTATTAATTCATTCATTAATTAACGCCTATTTTCGGGGCTTTTACATATGGATATTAAGAAATTTACATTATTTATTGTACATAATTGAATTATTACCATTAACAACATTTTATATTTGTGTAAAGATAAATTGAATATGTCCACTGACCTGGTATAATTGTTTCTCTCCATTAGTATTCTGGGAAAAAAGTAATACATATGGTAGTTAGTCCCAGAATTTCTGAATGAAATAAATCTTGACTTCTAGTATTACGTTGTGGAATCCGGAAGCTTATCAATTCTAGCAATATCGGACAATCAAATAAATCATTTAGAATTTTATATAGAAATACCAAGTCAGTGAAAATTCTTCTGTCTGACAATTTGAGCATATTCATATAATTTAACAGAATAGTTCAACATAATTGCTGGAATATCCATTTTAAAATTTATAAAACGTAAGAATTTGTTTTGTATTCTGTCAACAGCTTGTCCATGTACGAGTATATTATAATGTAAGTTCCAGGCAGGAGAATCTACTCAAGTTGAATTCTTACATAGGCAAAATATAACAATTTAATACACTTTATATTGTTAAAATTTCGGTTAGCCTATAAAATATAGGCCATTAATGAATTCAATTTTTTACTATTTTAGAGGAAACTTTTCCCATTTAAAAAAGTAATCTTTCCCATCCTACTATGTAAATACAATTAAATATAAATTTTAAAAAACTAATCTTTCCCATCCTACTATGAAAATACAATTAAATATAAATTAAAAAAGTAATCTTTCCCATCCTAGTATATGAATACAATTAAATATAAATTAAAAAAGTAATCTTTCCCATCCTACTATGTAAATACAATTAAAAAAAACTAATCTTTCCCATCCTACTATGAAAAAACAATTAAATATAAGTTAAAAAAGTAATCTTTCCCATCCTAGTATGTAAATACAATTAAATATAAATTAAAAAAGTAATCTTTCCCATCCTACTATGTAAATACAATTAAATATAAATTTAAAAAACCTATCTTTCCCATCCTACTATGAAAATACAATTAAATATAAATTAAAAAAGTAATCTTTCCCATCCTAGTATGTAAATACAATTAAATATAAATTTTAAAAAGTAATCTTTCCCATCCTACTATGTAAATACAATTAAATATAAATTTAAAAAACCTATCTTTCCCATCCTACTATGAAAATACAATTAAATATAAATTAAAAAAGTAATTTTTCCCATCCTAGTATGTAAATACAATTAAATATAAATTTAAAAAGTAATCTTTCCCATCCTACTATGTAAATACAATTAAATATAAATTTAAAAAAAACTAATCTTTCCCATCCTACTATGAAAATACAATTAAATATAAATTAAAAAAAGTAATCTTTCCCATCCTAGTATGTAAATACAATTAAATATAAATTTAAAAAGTTATCTTTCCCATCCTACTATGTAAATAAAATTAAATATAAATTCAAAATAAGAAATCTATCCCATCCTACTATGTAAATATAATGAAATATAAATTAACAAAAGTAATCTTTTCCATCCTACTATGTAAATATAAATTTAAAAAAAGAAAATATTGTTAAAAAGGTATTATTTCTGTCGGTTTTGAAATTTATACACAAAAAAATTTTTGTTCCAACTTAAATCGGACAATTCCACCTGCGTGAAAACGAGATATATCCTGATTGACTCATTTTTCATTAGGAAATGGTGATGCAGTCACATTTTTAACAGTATCTTGATAAAAAAAGCTGTTTTTCTCCACTCTAAAAATACACCGATTAAGAAATATAACTAAGCGCTTTATATAATTTCGAAATTGTTTTAAAATTAATTTGAAACATCCAAACAAACACAAAGTTATTAAAACTCCCTCCGATATGAAATAATAAAATCGCAAGGAAACAGTAAATTTACGGCCATTTTATAGTTCTCTCGTTTCCAGAAATTGCTTTTTCATTGAAAGAAACATTAAGAAAGTGTATAAGACGCCTGAGACTTGCTGTTATTAATTCTCATTAGTTTCGAGCGGCTGAAAAAATTAAAAGTTACTTCGCCGCAGACGTTGAAAAAAATTCAATTCAACGTTAATTTTATGATCATTTTAAAAACGGAAAGAAACGGTTTTTAGTACAAGTATTCAGCATTTATCATCGTAAAAGAACGGTTTTATTGTGAGAACGTGGACTGAAATTATATTCAGGAACTATAAATTTGACTTGATAAGAAACTGGGACACACTTTTGAGAACTTTATATGTGGATAAATTAAGGTCTTTGTATCAGTTTTCTTTGTGTTCTGAACCAGGTACAGCGTACATTTTTTTCATGTAAACTGTGCTGCTGAAAGGATTTTTTTATTTCATGTAAAGTGTGCTGCTTAAGCATAGATCTTGATAGAGTTGTGATGGGGAACTTAGTGAGCTTTATTGAATTTTATCTTTTTAACATTTTTATTTTTTTTTGTGGCAAAAATACGTTGGAATATTACAAAAATAGATAATGGAACAAAGGTTAAAAGTTTAATCTTTTATTATTTTATTAAGTAAGAAAAATATGTTTTTTACTAGTTGACTTTTGTACAATCGATTTCACAGAATAAAAATAAACTTTTTGGTATTTCAAAAATATACTTTAAGCCACGCAACTGCAAGTAATCTTTACTGGAAAAAGATCTACGCGGAAAAAAAAAATCACTGCATATTAAATAATTTGTTAAGGTTTGCAGAATTCCATTACTTACGTTTGCATTACTTCAAGAGACGATTGTTTATGTCGGAGGAGATGAAAAAGTATACATTAAAGTTCCATTTTTTGTTAATCAAATGTGACGTGTTATGACAATTCCACGTTCAACGGCCATGTTTTTTCGTTGACGGGATAAATCATCACAATGATAATTCATAACATCTTTAAAAAGTTTTAAAAAGTCATGGAAAGTGATGAACTTATTAAATGGGTTAAGTAGGTTAGGTTAGGTTTGGTTAAAAACATAAAAATTTTCATCGTTTCCAATGACTTTATATCACTTTTTAAAAGTGTGTTGAATTGTCACTGTGTTGAGTTATCATAGAAACATTTTCTATAAGTATTGAACTGAACTTCAACTTATATATATTTATTCATTTACCAAACTAGCATTAGGATCAAGAGGATTTTTATTGATTTCCAATTGCTCTCCAAGTTTGAGTTTACGGCTTTATTTTGTACGTGTAACGGAGTTGGCTTATTATTACTTTAGAGCCAGTGATGGTATCTAATAGGATACCTGATCCAAGAGTACCGTAAAATCACTAAAGATATATTAAATAAATTGAACATAAAACCGTTTATTTCAAAACACTAACTTACGTTTAACGCTAAATTTTATCAACAAAATAACGGTTTACCTATGGGTTTCTCCTCTTGGCCCAATTCTTGCCAAAATATTCATGGACTACATTGAAAAATTTATTTCTGATTCACGTTTTTATTCAATTCAGCCATGTTTTTTCTTGCTTATATGATCTGAGTTAGTTTGAAGGTAAGGAATACGCCTACATTATTTAATTAACCTAAAATAAGAACCCAATAGCATATTTTGTGCGTGCTTATTCAACTGCCTGATGTAAATTGTTGTTTCTTGTAGTAATTAAGTAATGTTTAATTTAAATAAATAATGCGTTTAAAGCGCAAAGCGGAATTCTGCAATTTTACCAAAAAATTGATGCTGTTTAAATTTGAATACTATTTTCGCACATATTTAACATACATTTCTGACAAACACTTTTACGTCATTTTCTATAAGACGGTAATAACTTTGATACTGTCATTTTATATTTTAACACACCGTCCCATAAATTTTATAGCTCACATTCAATAAGTTATGGTCTTTAATTTCTTATTAGTTTCATTGGATTTCAAAATTTACGGCGTCTGCAGGTGATGCCATCTCAACGTTAGAAAATAATTAGACAATGGCAAATTTCCGCATCTCTTGCACATGAAACTAATGCAGTAAAAATGCGAAGTTCCCGACACTAAGTAGACCAATGGAGCAGGAGCCACTGCGGAGTCGTAAATATCTACTTTCAACTAATAATTGAATTACAGAGTGCAGTAGTTAATTTTAATAACGTCGTTTGTTAGTCTTCGCGCGAGAGGAAATGATTGCCCTCGGGGGATGCGTGTATTAACAGGAATAGAGTCAAATGGCAGTCACAAAGGGAGAGAAGAAAGTTAGTATTCGATGAAGGCAAACCTATAACATATGTTTAATTCGTTTAAATTTGTAAAAATACACTAAAATGTCAAGAATTGATAATTTGTTATGAATTGATTGTTTGTCAATAGCTGCAACGAAACAAATGGCACAAATTAAAACAAAGAACTTCAAAAAAATATTTTTACTAAAAGCACCCCTTATGAATGTTATGGAATGTACATGTACAGTCTCGCCAGTCACCACTGGAAAATGAAAAAAAAAAAAATTGCAATTTACCAGTGGTCGCGTTTAAGCATTCAACGAGAACGAAAAGCTGAGTCGGTAAGGATTACTTTCCTTCTCTGAGGTCAAATAACATAACTCTAAACTGCAGCGTTTTAAATTAAAGAAAATGAAGGAAAATATTCACTTTACTGGCCGCAATTATATAACAAGGAACGCTCTTTTACATGGTGTCCCTTGAGCTATGGATTAAACGAAGTCGGATGGAAGGAGATTATTTGTAATCAGAATGACTGACAATATGTTGGTACAGTTCTTAACCTATTCAAGATTAAATACATTTTTGTGTTAAAAAAATTACCCAGTATTGCCATCAAAGAAATGTGTTTTTTGAAATTCTTTGTTTTTCTTCTAGTTTTGTTATTAAAATATGTATCTAACTAATGCACGTATTTTTATGAAGTTAGTATCCATATTAGAATAGTAAATCTAGTATTTGTAATATTGTTTATTTCTTTAAAAATACAATCTAACATTCGAATGAAACTGAAACAAAAATATTTACCAGATAAAGTTGAAGAACAACTAGAAAATACTACTGCAGCTAAGGCTAATTTCAGCAAGGTATAATATATTGAGCACTCTCTAATAAATTATTATTATTATATTTAACACGAATATCTTAAAAGCGTTTGTAGTTTAATTTATTTTTCCAGAACTTTTCAAGTTTAAAGATATCTTATACGTTAGAAGATACTTTGGCAATAAAAGGAAAGGTTATTTGGAATCAAAATCACTAAGTATGTGGTGGTACGAGGGGGCATAATTAAGTTCGCGGAATGGGTAGGTAGGCGATTAGTGGAGCTGTCGCTGAATTGGGTACTAATTGAGCAACTCGTTATTAGTACAAATACCTGGTTTTATCTAATTAGTTCATTAGTCTTTGAGCTATCGTCGACCCAAACAAGTCAATCAAGGGGAACATTGTGAATATGAATAAAATCGAGTTTCGCGCTGTTATAAAATTCCTTACCAAGCAAGGAAAATAGAAGAGACTCTTGTCCAAGTAAAACTATGGTTTACAAGTGGAATACCCTCTTTAAACAAGGCAGGGAGTCGCTCCAAGACGACCCACGGCCAGGAAGGCCTATCGTGGTGACCACTCAGGAAATTATTCAAAAAGTCGAAATATTGATTAACAGAAGATGCCCGAATAAAGAAGAAACAGCTAGCAGAAATGGTTGGAGTATCAGATACAACCATTTTCAAAATTCTTAATGCCGAGAATGCTCACGCGCGCCGCCTCAAAAACAACGGCGCGTGGAGTGTTCTCGTGTATTTTTGGATCTCTGTAGGGAATACATGTACCTAACTCGTACGTAAGATGTACGTAACCCGTATTTAAAGTCGTTAAAAATGATTATAAAACACTGGTCCTAGTACAATACCTTGAGGGACACCAATATCTGAAGTGTCTTCATCACTTTACGTGTTGTTGGTTGGTTGGTTAATTCAACTTGGGGGGCATTTTTTAGATAGGTGCGAAATACTGTCGAATATCTTTCTGAATCCTAAATGGTAATTATGTCATAAAATAAAACATTTTTATTAATTTAAACTTGTTTTTGTTCAAACTTGGCTGGTGGGAAGTGTGAGGGAGGGGGGTGGGGTTGAAAGTTTCGCTTGACATCCCACGCAACCCCATGTGTGGCTTTGTTAAAAGTTGTTTGTACTCGTATTTAGCTATTTGCTAGTTGCTTTTCATTTACTGGAATAGTCTTGCAACAAATAAATACCATAATACAAGTAAATGCTTTAAAAATCTATCCTAAATAAACGTGAAATGGCTATTTATATTTGTCATTGTATTTGTATTTGTATTTGTCATTTGATTGGAATAAATACTTAATTTTGAAACATTCATTGTTGTTAACAGGTGGCTTATTAAAATATTGTCATGGAACTTCAACGACTGAAAAGGAATACTGGTAGGTACAAACAAGATACCAATTTAATGAAATCGATTTTGTAATTTTACCTGACTTGAATGACAAGGTCAAGAAAAAAAGAATAATATATGATAACTTTTTATTTGTATTTTCGGGAGAGTCCTGGAGGTGACTGAATCACTGACAGCGCTACATGAAGTTGACTATTTATTACTGAAGAGGTAAATGATGGTTACCTCATAAATATTGCATTAAAATAATTATGGATAAATTCATATGCAAACACTGTTATAAAGCTACATCTGTACGAATCTTTATATAACTTAAAGAACTCTTCGGATTCAGTATTTTTCAAGCCTATGTTAGCTTAAAAGCAGTGTCGACAATCAATGTTTTCGACGGCCTCAGACATAGTAATCCAAAGGTCGGGGGTTAAAATCCTGGCGTGTGCAAGAAAATTTAATTTGTCTTATTTCATAATTTATTCATTAAAAATAATATAAAGTATATTTGCGGCACGAACCAGAGTGAAAAATATTTAAAGTTTCCCTGGTGTAAGACCACCATTCAGAATTGAAACGTCGCGTATCATTTGAAATGGCTTTAATCGTGTTTAAAGATCTGAATCGCCAGGTACTTCCTCAATTTTCTCTCCCTCATCTCCATCATTTCCCCACTACCTTCAGCCTCCTAAAATACCCCAATCGGGGATGCTGGGAGCAGTTAGACCACTTGTTTGGTAATCACATAAAAAATCAATGTTTATCAGTTCTTGAAACTTTCAATAAGAACTTGACACAAGGAATCCTACTTGACAATCAGGTGGAAAAAGTATTTATCTGAATAAATATTTATCTTTTATATTATTATTATTTATCAAGTATTTATCTTTTCCAGTGCTGACACTAGATTAGGTTAAAGATGTCTGGCAAAAAACTTACATATTAGAGTCGTACAATACAAAAAAAGATTGTGATGAAAACATTAATAAAATTATGGCTTTCGCCATTTTACCTTTTAGAGGTCTTACCATCAGAGGTGTAAACCTCCTCGGGTAAGCACGTTTATATGCGCGCGATGAAATCCCTATACGGGGTATCTACCCCCCCGCCAATTTTCCTATATGTGCCATCAAATTCCCCGGAGAATTTATCGAATTACGCTCGGGTCGTAAAAGTAACCCCAATCCGAAAACTTTTACGTTTATGTGCCGATTGTACCACGAGCGGCAAATAACGACGCAAAAAATCCATTCACGTGCTCCTGTTCCTGTTTGGTGGTGGGTTTAGTTGATGCAGGATTCTGTTTTAGGACGATGCATTTAAAAGTTTCAAGTATCATTAAGATAAGGAGACTTTTAGTCTGGGGCTATTTTTGCTCTGGTGCTTTTGGGTGTAATCTGGCAGGAGTTTATACAAATGGATTTCTAACCCCGCGTTTTTTTAGTTTTGTGTTCTGATTGCCGGTCAGGTGCTCTGAACCACTAAGCTACGTCGGCTCCCAACCCGCCAATAATCCAATATGTATTAGTATTTCAACAATTATTGCATATATTTTCACCTGTAAACAACCAACTTTATTTAACATTATTTTTGTAGGAAAGACTTTGTTAGTGCTGAATTTCCCACAAGATGGCGTTGAGACATATTATGTCGACATTTGTTGTTGTTGTTGCTTATAATAATTTGTTATCTTTTGTGCCATGGATACAAATGATGATAAAAAAATAATAATAAGATGGGTGTTTAGATTTGCATAGTAATTTTTTAAAGGTAACTTATTATTGTATTTATACAAATTTAACTTTGTTTGTTTGTTATTTTCACACAAGCTTATACCAGCGAAAAATCAAGGGATTTATCAAGGATAATAAACATTTTCCGTAACTCGAGTGGTTGCATTTCTCCTTATCGGACGATTAAATTTTCACCCTCGGTAGCGTAAAATTTGTCCACATTTAGAAAACTTGCAGTTATGAGAATAGTTGGAAACGCAGCTTAATTGTTCGCTTGTATTGTAATGTCTTGGAAAACGTGTTTTTAATTATTACCACACTTTACTATAAAATACACACATCAAAATAACACATACTTACATGTATCTTCTTCTTAAATGTTAAATAATTACACATTTACGGTCTTTTGGTGAGATCAAATCAATTTATTGCAAATTTTGTTCAGTCGCTATCGTAGAAAAAGTATTGAATTTACTCGACAAATCACCAAGGTTATCACCAAATCAATATAATAGTATTGTCAAGTAAATAACGAAATCTTGTACATGAAGTACGATGAAAAAGTAATCAGGTTAAATGTATTTATTATTCCTTGGGGTTTGTTTACAGCCATATTTATTTTACGATGTATTTTCGCGGAAAGCAATCACTTTGCGGTTTGATATTGTACAATATAAAAAATTCTCACAATTTATGGACCAGTTCCACTACTTGAATTTCCTCCCTAGCTACAGTCTATACTCTAACCCCTCCCCTGACTTTAGTCTATCTTTGATGTAAATAATATTGTTCAACATGTGTTCATTATTATGTACATGTCTTATTCGCGACAGAATAATAAGTGACACACAAATTGAAAAAAAAAACACAAGGTTTTTTAATTGTGTTAACAAACTAAAATTTAATTTGGGAGGCGAGTATGGGAATCGCCGCCCCAGGAACCATTTGGTGGATAACCATCACCTCTGCCATAGGTCACCCCAAGTGGTTCGCTACGTTTGGTGACTTAGCAGGGGTGCCCCGGTTCATGGGGCGAGGTTTGTCTGGGTCTTGACTGCGGATACGTCTGTCCACCAGACCGGATCGTGAGAGACTGGTTGATGGAAACCCTTTGACTTCTCCATCAGGACTCTCTCGAAACATTGCCTTGCACCGCAGTGAAAGGGATGGATTGAAACGTCCGTCACTCCTGGACACACTGTGTAGCAGTTCACTTTTGCCCCGCTACCGATTTAACAAACTTCATCCAAGACCGCCTTCATCTATGGCACTCGTGCTCTATGGGCTTTTCTAGAAGGAAGCGCAAGAGATAATTTCCTAAAGCCAGTACCAATCGGACAGCCTTGCGGTGAGGTCGCGCCAATAGATGTGATACGGGCAACTGCTCTAGTCGACATGTTTCACGGGAGACGCTGATGGCGGACATAGCTAGTTATATTTAATCGTTGGTCATCATGTCAATCTCTCACTTATTTACAATTCTTTTCTAAGAGTTGTATGGCGCCCATTTCGGTGAATCAGGTCAGATATTTATGTTATACACAATGTCACACTTTTAACTATTAATGCTAATTTAAAATTCCTTTCGTGCGATCAATTCTTCGAATTATCGCACACCCCTTGAGTTCATGCTAATCTTGTTATTTTAGAGTCTCTAGCCCTATTTGTTACGAATAAATATAAAATTAATCATCGTACTTCTTTTATTCAATAACAAAGCAATCCTCATTGTCTTTTACTAATTATGTTACAATGGCCCAAGAGTGGTTGAATTTGTACGTGAGATTATTGCATTTCACTGGCGACCAATCGAGTCTAAATTATTATTAGCCCAAATGTCGCAGTTACAACTGAACCTCCTATTCCTATTCCGATTACTACCCACCCCTCATACCAATTTCTTTCCCAGAACTTCATTTCCATCCTTAAAAAATACCCTCCAAACACCATCCCTATAGATGACATAGGCCTAGAGAGGTAAGGCTCTCGACTAGCAAGCTGGATCAAATACCGACTTGCACAAGTAAATTTCATTTGATTAATCTGTGTTTCACAAATTACTCATTCAAATAAATATGGCTCAGCATGGCCCTGGTGTAAGATCACTATTCATAATTCAAATGTTGCTTGAAATGGCTTTGGCAGTGTTTGGTGACCAGTTCTGAATAGCTAGGTAATTTTCCAACTTCCTCTGCCCCATCTCATTCCCCTTATAATACCGTCAGCCTCACAACATACCCTAATTGGGATGCCATAGTCTCACTGGCTCCAGCTGGTTGGGAGCAGTTGGACTCTGGTGCGGTTTCACATTTAAAGGGGACTTCTGAATGAAGCTAATGTTAAAAAAAACGTTTGTATTTTAGGCGAGATGAAAATTTCACGCTACAACTGACCGCTACAATCGATAATACTTTGCCAAGAGAAAATATGCACAATCATCCGCCAACCAGAAATACAGTGCATAGTGGAAAAATGGACTGACTTTATGGTTGGTTGGTTACAAACTCAAACCAGGTATTCCGTGTTTCAGGGCATTTTAAACGAGAACAGTTTAGAATCCATTTTACTTCATTGGAAAAAATTGCACAGTAAAAAATATGATGAATATGTGAAAAACGGTACAAATAATGACAGCATTTTTATTTTACTCTCACAGTTTTATTACTCCATTGATAAAGAAGATAATAGGAAGTTTTCCGCTCGGTTGACAGATTATCACTCTCACAGTATTTCTCGACGTGAGGCAATTTGAATCTTTTGGGGGGCAATGTGCTAATTATCAACAGTAAAAATATTGAAGAAAACATTAGCGATATTTAAACTAAAAATTTGAAACAAAAAAATTAAAAAATATCTAGGGTCCCATTAGCTCAGTTGGTAGAGCTGCGCCTCGGAAAGGCGAAGATCCTGGGTTCATGTCCTATATTTTTTTCAGTTTGAAATATTTGTGTTTAAAATTATTAATGTTGTCTTTAGTAATTAAATATTACAATTTAAGGTTTCACTAACTGTGATGTATGGTAATAAGGTTGAGTACTTAATCGATAGATGGCGGTAGACATAAAGCTTACGCCAGGGCCCGCCAGATGACGCCAGTGTATAGCAGGTACTAGCGATAGATATTATCGGCAAGGCAAGCATCTGCGCGCTCAGAGATTTACCTACCCTCGGGTAACGAACAATTGTAGCTGGCCAGACAGGTTATTGTAACGTAAATAAACAGTATATATTAAGAACCTTTTACTGATTATAAGAGTCCCAACACACGAAGTCTGCTTAAGTAAAGGCAGATATAACAACACTCACAACACAACACTCACTAAATCGTTTTTATGACAACTCCGGTTCAATAAACAGTAGAACTCGGATTTGTTTTGAATATAGGTGTCATTTGAAAAATTTTTACCTACCTTTGATAATATAATATTTTGATGTTTTCTTTTTGCGAAGGCCATTCTGGTGTAGATTAAACCAACACTCATGTTATTTCACTTCAATGGCTTTGTCGTATTATGAAAGAAAAGCCTCACATATCCAGAGTTTTACGGCGATCTGTTTTTTCACACGGCCCCGAATCATTTCGGCTTACGGAGCCCTTTTCCGTTTTTTAGCTCCGGGACATTTTCTCACGACGATAAAGCATCGGCTTTTGTGTCATCTGACATCGAAACATTTCTTCAAATGAAATATTACACGAGTACCTAACAAACCGTAAAATGTCGGTGGAGGAAATGAAAGGAATTTTAAAATTAATTCAGCTCCAATCTTCTCCCATTGAAATGATTTTCCATTGGAGGCAAACATTAAGGATATCTCTACCTTCAATCAACGTAGAATTTATAGTACCTACCTGCTTTGTTTGTTTCTTCCATTCAGATACCTTTTACATATATTTCTTATCCTATACTTTTTTCTTATTCTATAAATCTATATGAATATTGATGACTGAGGCTCTCGACTAGCAATCACGGTTTCTAATCCCGGCGTGCGCAAGTAAATTTGATTTAATAAAGTTGTGTTATTTAACTTTTTTCACGTTTTTAACGTTAGCATATTCCAGATTGGAATATACTTGCAGTATCGCCCTGGTGTAAGACCACCATTCAGAAATGAAACGTTGCTTGAAATTAAATTAGTTACCAGATCTGAATAGTCAAGTACTTCCCCACCTTCCAATTCCCTTCTCCGTCTCCTTCCCACGGCCATACAAAATTCCACAATTGGGGATGCCATAGCCTCATTTGGGGTTCTTATGCGGTATGCACATTGGAATAAGAAAAATAGAAATTTGTACATGATTTAGGATTCAGCTTTTGTTTCGTTTTTTGTAAAATAGGTGTCAAAATTTTATACTATTCCTGTCACTTTCATACGACTTACATTTCAAAGAAGTTCATTGTTTTCACTGTTCTATTAAGTTTTATAATAATTCAATTCTTAAAATTATAAATGTTTTGCGAAAGTTATTTTGAAATTGACTCTGTGAAGAAAATTTGAAGTGAACAAATCTTTAAGTAATCATTGTAAAGATTTCTTACTCCACTTTCTTCGTAATACGCACAAATTATTTAATAAATTTTTGTTTCAACTTAATTACAACAAGCAACAACTATTTACATTAGGGAAAATGGTAAAGATACATAAAATTTTTATTTTTTATGGATCAGAGTTCAAAATTTCCCTTTTAAAAAAAGCTTTTGCCACCATGTTGCATTTTTTAGTATGAAGTGGCGTTTGCCGAATTGATCCGCTTCAGTCTAAATAAACACAAATTATTTAATCTATTATCTAACTTTGTGCATGTTTTTCCATCTCCTCCGACGTAAATACTTGTTTCTTTGAATGATTAAGTTAAAGAGAAGTATTAATTCAAAAATTTGGATATATTTTTCAGTAGGCGGGTAATATAATTTAATAAAAGTACGACATGCCACAATGAAAAATGCCACACCAAGATGAATGTAAAAATATTGTGGAGTACGGTCCGAAGGTCTAGAACGAGCGATCGATAAAGCCCTATGTCAATACAATATTTAAGAAATACGTCATCTTTGGTCAGTTAGCTTTTTTTGCAATTACGGTCAGAATATAATTCCGACAGTTGATTGTCAAAAGCCGTTACTTTTAGCGAGGCCTCCAAGGTGTTGGATAAGCTGTTAATATGAATGACTCTTTGCATAATGTCGTTCGTTTTGCAAAATAATTGACTAATTAATGAATAGGAGTGAACGAATTAGGCTAGCTTAGGCTATTAAAACTAAAAGTGTACATGATCCATAGACTTATTTAATTCCCCTAAGACGCGATCTTTGATTCTGTTTCAGCGTCGAGAAGCAAAAGTTCTTAGTTATGGCTAAAGGGAAAAAATACAAGCGAACTACTAATGTATATTAACATTAATATTTCAATTTGAAATTGTAAATTAAGTTTAGGAATGACAATTCACAGAGAGATGTGAGATGTTGTCAGCGTATAACGATTTCTGATTTTTTGCGGTATAACGCTCTGGGTACCAATAGTGCAACCGTGCTATAAAATCGTCGGTAGTTACGCCTATCACTTCGATACTGTAAAGTTATCAATTTTACTGTGCTAGACCACCAGGTGAGTGGATTCGTTAGTTAATTGTTGTAATTAAGTTTTTTAGGGGAAAATCTGTGTGCAAAAAACATTTTTCGTCACCTTTAATATTTAGTAACCCTAAACCAATATCCGGGGAATCAAGTAGAAAATGGGCAATTTGACAATAATATCTGCTATGTTACATTCGTACTTAACATGAACGTATTAATAACTTTCCCTATATTTCAAAGACCCAATGTTCGAAGTGATATTTTGACATCGAGGACCCTCCAAAGACAGATTGTGTGGGTGAACTATAAATATCAAACCCTAATTAATCTCAATCTCTATATGAATCCAATTAACTAGGCGTCTGTACCAATATGTGTTTTATATAACGTACCGTAATTTATAGTATTTCAAATATTGTCTAAAACTACGAATATGTTTCTGTGCATCATGTTTCAAAAAGAAAAAAAAAAAAAATTTAATGTCGTATTAGGCTGGACACACACGGCAAAGCCTGGCCCCGAGCCATTTGACCGAATCCATTTTGACACGACCGAGCCGTGCCAGGCCAGTTTGATCTGGGTCGCCATTGAGTGAACACCTCGAGCTTATAAACTAAATTTGTTTATCCACTCGAGCGATTTTTGGCATGTTATGGTAAGTTTGCAAAAACGTTTTGATTGATCACTTGTCAGGATGTGTCACATTAATATAACCTAAAATATGGAATAAACGTCGAAATCTATGTGGATTCATTGACTTTAAACCACGGTAAGCAGTTCATATGTTTCCATATTAATATTTGAGGAATGAAATTAATTAAATAATAAGGTAAATGTATATATGTATGCAACCGATCGCTCGTGTGAACATGGGTACATAACATATGTTCCTTTTTTAGTAATATTTAACAAAGGTGTATTTAAAATGAATTAGTAGGAAATTATATTATTTATGACATAAAATACGTATGAATTTATTTAGAACAAAATCACGCCCGCTTGAATAGGCCATACTTACTACTTGAGGTCTGAATTCATACTGATCGGATTTTTGCTCGGGGATTGTACATACACGGCGAAGCTATATATAGAGATTATTAAGCAGAGCGTGCTCACGATCAGTTTTAAACCGGTGCCGGGCCACTTGGCTCGTTGGCTCTGCCGTGTGTGTCCAGTTAATAATCAATCTAAGAGGAATCCTGGAATAAATTTGCTTAAATACAATAATATAAATAAAATATAATACTTAAAAAATTTTCAACACGTAGTGTGTAAGTCGGGACTATTCGGATTTATCAAATCAAAAAGTAACAAGGATATGTAGGACACCTAAGTATCATTTAAAAAACAAACAAAGAAAATAAACCTCAAGATTCTAAGGTATTTTTTAATTCAAATGTAACATTGTCATCATATGACCATTCAGCGCCATTTTATTTTGATTTTGAAATTGGAAATGGTCCCCGGTAAACGCCAATTTAATTGCCGATATTACATACTGTTTGGATCGATTTAATCGTTGACATGGCACACACATTTATAAGTTGCTATTAAACGTAAATAACAGGACTGTACCGCGTCTCTCAGAATGATTAATTAGTAAATAAATGTTTGATGTGAGATTCACATGAATGAGTCAATTTAGAATATATTTCATCTAAGATAATATTAGTTATGTTGCTATAATATCTTAACTTGAAGTAATATTTTAAGTAGATTTTGTATTTATGCAAGGAAAAAACTTACTGATATAAAAAATATTGCTAATTAATTAAAAATCTAGTATTATTATTAGTTTTATTATATCCTATAAGGAATGATATGATAAGTTTTAACAGGGTTTTAATAAATCATCAATACTCATTTTCTCCATATGCCACCTTTTGTGCAAATATTGCAAAAATCCATAGTGGTGAAGTTGGTATAATATTACGTGATGAACGTTTTAACTAGGGTAAAATTGTAAAACATTTCAAAGGACTTTACAAAAAGTTCTACCACAATCCTAGAAGCTTTAAGCTCTCTACCCAATAATATTAATTAAAAAAAAAATAATGAAACATCTTTATATCTAATATTGACTCCATTATCAGTGAGCAAAAATATTGTCTTACAACCCCATCTTAGACATGTTCCCTTTCACCGTCCATTGTATCTCTTCTCTCCACTCTTCACTAATCCCTAGTCCACGCCTCCACCCCCACTTCAACACTTAGTAACATTTTATGTTGTACGTAATTTCAAGTTAGTATTATTTTTTTTCCCTGAGGAAGGAACGGTTGTTCCGTAACCGGTCTGCGTGTATAAAAAATATAGTGGTTCAAAGAAATTAACATTGTTTTTTTTCTATAATGTTAAATTACGATACTGAAATTAATTTTAATTTTAATTTTAATTTTAATTTTATTTTTAATTTTAATTTTAATTTTAATTTTAATTTTAATTTTAATTTTAATTTTAATTTTAATTTTAATTTTAATTTTAATTTTAATTTTAATTTTAATTTTAATTTTAATTTTAATTTTAATTTTAATTTTAATTTTAATTTTAATTTTAATTTTAATTTTAATTTTAATTTTAATTTTAATTTTAATTTTAATTTTAATTTTAATTTTAATTTTAATTTTAATTTAATTTTAATTTTAATTTTAATTTTAATTTTAATTTTAATTTTATTTTTAATTTTAATTTTAATTTTAATTTTAATTTTAATTTTAATTTTAAATTTTAATAATATTTTTAATTTTAATTTTTGTGTTAATTTTAATTTTAGTTTTAATTTCAATTTTAATTTTAGTGTAAATTTTATTTTTAGTTTAAATTTTTATTTATATTTTAATTTTTACTTATAAATGTATCATTTTTAGTTTGCCACTGAAACTACCTGTTTGTAATAGTAATTTCAGCGGCGTTGACATCGACGGTTTCTATGTCACAATGACGTTGTAACCAGTTCGAACCGGTTTCGCATTTGCGGTTTTAGATCGTTTTTGAAATCAATAATTATGAATAAAAACATAATCACGTATTTTCGGTACAATAATAATAATCAGAAAAATAATCTTTAAATCTCCCACACATTTTTAGACGATATTCAGTCTGTGAAAAACCCCATTGGGTAGTTTATTTTTTTGCTAGATTTTCCTTTATATTTGAGAGTTCAAAGAATACACAATAAAATCAAAGCCATTGTTTTTGACAGGAAAGTTATTGGAGAGAGAATTGGGTAACACGGGTTAGGGATTTCTTTGAGGTTAAGTTAGGTAAGTAGCATGTAATATAAGGGCTATAAACATGAGAGGAGAATATGTTATTTTGTAAAATACGGAAATATTTATCATAACAAAGAGAAAAAGGTTATTCAAATATTTACATGCTCTAACATTTGAAATATAAACAGAGATAGGTAGCAGAAAGAAAATGGAAACGACGAATTTTAATAAATATAAAAAAGCGCGTTTGAAATAAGAACGTGAAGCTTCGCAAGGAATTGGGTAAATACATTCATGCGAGCTTGAGAATTCTCCAACGTTTATTTTTATTACCGCTTTTACAAATCTATAAAACCTTTGTACTCCACGCTACCAACTGCCAACTACAAACTATCACACTCAGGTAAGCTTAATACAAATTACTCTCATCGCTTCATTACCTGTTGAAATAGTGCTATCTTAACCCGTTCAAACCAAAGATCTTCATCAGGATTATAAATGAAAAAAATAATATTTTTCGATTATGTGAAAGAAAAGTTTTGCAAATCGCTTGTGAAGGATGTTTTTCATGGCGTCTTTTTTTCTGGAAAGTTGCAATCTTTATTCCGACTGCAAATACCATAAATATAATGAAAGCTCCCCTCTTGGTTGTTCTACTTGGGCGTTATTATTATTACGTTTTTTAATATAATATTTTTATTCATGCACGTTAATCTAAAAAATATTTAAAAAATATTATTATTAATATTTTTATTTTATTTTATTAATACAAGACTTAGAGGGTACATATAGTTTTTGTGATATTTCACCCTCCATGCTAGGGATGACCCTGTGTTATGGAGGGTGAATATTACAGTTCTTGAGAGAATAACATTAATTAAACAAGTAAGTATAAATAGAAGATTTACAATCGTAATGGTTATTAAATGCAATGAAAGTATGAGATTTATTTGGGTGATTATAACTATGTAGATAATTATAATGGTGGAATGGATTACATATATAATCAGAGTTACGCAAGTAAGGAACGTAAGCGTTGGTGTTGAGGGTAAGTGGTGTACATATGACTTGTTGTGGTTATAAGCACTGATGTGTGAGGGGTTAGTTTCACTTGTGGTTATAGCTATGACGTTTTTGAATTTATGGATGAACCTGGTAAAATGATAGGAATTATTTGAGTAAGTGGTGCTATAGGTGTTTAAAGATGATAATGGTAGTGAGAAATTTTTATAGTATCTTTACATAGTTCGGTCATAACAGAGTTCAATGACATTTTTATTGGTGTAGGTGGTGACTTTCTGGTACTTAGGGTCAAATTCAATTGTACATAAAAAATATTTTGGTATTGCAGGGTAATAAGCAATGTTTACATAAAGACTGTTGTAATAGAAAGATATAATCATCAAGTAATATTTAGAGAGAAAGTAAGAATTGTGGCAATAGTATGGTGTTTTTGTATATTTATAGATAATGAGAGTGGTATAATTGAAGAAGATTACGATGTTGGCAAGACTAGGAAAAAATAAGCCTGGATAATTTGGATTTAGTAAGTTTCAGTTACGTGTAATGATAGTAATGCTATTGTTAATTAAAATATGTTTTTAGTGGTTATAAAGGTATAGAGTGGCGGTATTTGGAAATGTGTGCATGATGACATTAAATATAGGCATACCGTGTATCGTTAGTCATATAAGTTGGCGATTCACTCGTTCAATATCTCCTTCATTGTGTATTGATATTATGTTCGAGTCGTCTGTCTGCCTAAGTAAGATACGGCCAGATTTATACTTTATCTCTTCGGTCGTGTACTTTCTCCACTCCGCTTTCTCACCAATTCAGGTCGTTTAGGTTGGGAAAAGGGAGATAATGGATTTTAATGAAGTTTAGCCAAGTTTCAATACTACATCTCAATTATACTTTAATTTCCTCATACCTAAATCTTAACTAGTTGTCGTGTGGTTTGGGGTTGCTTCTACATTGTTCACATCGTCATTGTTAATTACTGTCTGTCACTGTCTGTCTTGTTGTTTCTGCGTGTAACTTTTCTGTCAGGTTCTGAGTAAGGCCGAAGTCCTCGATGGCAGCTTCTGGCCCTCCCAACCGAGTCTCCAGCAAAGTCTTCTACTAGCGCATTTGTGCTTCGAAATTTGGCCACTGGCCGCGTCTCGTCACCGCACATGCTTCATCTCTGGCTTCGCTTTACTTCGCCGGAAGGAGCACATATCCTGCGAATCACCTTACATCACCGGGCGGAACATAAATTCAGCATCACTTTCAAGAACTTGACTGCAACTTCTTCATTCACCGTACTAGGTGTTCCACCACCACTCCCTGTCAGTTTTGACTGTTGGTCTTCTATGAACTTGTAGGGCCCGTTTCTCTCCCCTGCCCTTCTCCCTTCTTATCTTCTTGTCCTTGTGACCCACTTCTGTGAACAATTTCTTTTTCTTTGGATGCACTTATTAATTCAAATTTACTTTTAACGAAATTTGATTCATCACAATGTGTCCACATTTAAGCTAGAACAGTTTCCCTATCATAAGTTATATGTTTGTAATAAATTATGACCAATTCCTGTTCGTAAAATATCCTAAAAATGTGTTTATTTAAAAAACTAAAGGTCAAAGAATAAATAACTAAAAAAGGTCACTTAACACCTGTACACATTGAAAAAATCTTCCGAGAAAAAATACACTCTGCCGACGGGAATTGAATCCGCTGCCTTCTGATTGCCGGTCAGATGCTCTTCATTTATTATTATTTGGACAGTAAATTTCTGGACTTAATTAAAAAAAGGACTGTAAGCAATGCTAAAAAACTGTTTTCAAAACATTTTATTACAGTTTGAAGCATACTAGTTTTGGACACAACACTTGTTTTCATCGGAAAAAAATGTGTTTTATACTACCAGATTAATAACTGATATTATTTCTCATTTCCGCATATTTTTTTTACCAAATTCTACACGACCACCTTTTGCACAATCGCTCTTTTGCTTTTGGGGTTTGAAAGTTTGCGTGTTGGGTCAAGTTATAAAAAAGAAGCACGATATACCTACTATTCTGCAGAAAACCTTCAGTTGATTCTAGATAGACAGCTTCCAACTTCCTTTTTACATTTATTAGTAGAAAAAAGATCCAGATAAACTAAGCGGTGTTTTCGTCTTACCTGCACTTAACAGTAAGTAGTGTGGTTAGTACCTAGTTAATTGTAATATTATATTTATTTGGTAGGATAAGAAAAAGAAAGATAACATGTTATTTCATTATGTGGAAATCCTTAGTTTAATCTTGGATATTTGATTGCTTTCGTTTTCTTCCCACATAAGTAGAAAAAGCCTCCAGAAAACGGTCTTATAATCCCTTTCTTGCAATAAGAAAAATAAATTCCCTGACATCATTTTTGAATTATTTTTACATTAGCTCCACACAGGATAGAGAAAACAAGTTACAATATTTGAGTGAAAACCAATATTACCATTATTGCTTGCAGTATTTAAAGGGCACTGGTATTTGTCTCCAGTAAATGGTTATACGTGTATACGGTACCCAATGTTATAAAAATAAATAAATAAAAGACGTTTAATTATCCCCCAGTTTATTTTAGGTAGTTGAGTGCTTTATTTATTTATTTATTTAAACACCCATAGGGCTTTTACGTATAATAATGTACATTTTTATTTTATTTTTTTTAGTTATACAGATTAAATCAAAGAAATCAGTGTTAAAAAAATATAGGTTAGATAAAAAAATATCAGAGTTAACAAAATATAGGTACATATAGAGAATTTCTACATTATTGGGAGAAAATCATAAACTCTATAGTGTTTATCTTCTCCTTCCAGCACTTGGCATAAGGTAAATCAAGTATGAATAACTTAGTAGTTAAAATTCTAGTAAGACGGAGGCCTTGGGTTCGATCCATTGTTGCGACAGTAACCTTTTTATTTTTATGTCTTGTTCTGTTTTATGTTAACTATTATTTTATATTATAATAAAACAAATAAAAAACTTTATTCCACTTAATTTTATTTTGACCGTAACCGGTTTCAGCTCGTCAAAGCCATCTTCAGACTGGGGTGACCAGTCTGAATATGGCTTTGACGAGCTGAAACCGGTTACGGTCAAAATAAAATTAAGTGGAATAAAGTTTTTTATTTGTTTTATTATAATATATTATAATGGAATTCCACCACGAATTATCGGTCTCAAAAATAGAAATATTAACTATTATTATTCTTTTTTTAATGATTGATTATGTGTATAACCTTCAAAAGTTATATCAATTAATTGAATATGATACTATTAATCTTCCTTTAACATTGTCCTTGCATTTTTCTATCTTATTTTTACCTACAAGTACCTATCATTATCTGGCTATACCTACGTGTGTGTGTGACATTTTAAAATAATAAAAGTGACTGTCAAACCAGTTTATTGATGGAGCCTGTTTGATGAACATCTATTTGTATACAGTGTTGTTATTGATATCAACTCAGGGTAGAAGGCCTGTGCAGTGAATATATTCGGTTCCCTCAGTATGTTTCGTATACAACCTGGATTTTATGGAAGCTTGTGCGTGAAATCTTATCTTCTGTGATTGAAATCATACCACCATCAGCTTTGAAGAACATCAAAAAGGTAAGTCGGATTCCTTTCATACTCCATATTCACCATCTCCAACCATAGTTGTGTCACTTCAAAGTTCACAATTAATATTTTAAAGTCCAGATTCCCCTATTGCGATCACAATATATTTGTTGGATAAGGATATAAAAAAAAGAAGAAATACTACAGTTAATCTTAGAAACCAGAATTTTCCCGACTGCTTCCTAAATTAGTAGAAAAAACATTAGTTATAACGTTTATATAGTCACCAGTATTACCTACACAGTATTTGCAGTACATCAAATAATAATAATATTGTAACACAAGGTTACATACAAAAAGAAACAAATGTTTCATTTAGTCCAACAGCCAAGTGCTTTGTAGATATCAACATCGTAGATCTCCATTCCATTTGAATTTAGGAAACACAGTTTTGTATCGGAAATTTAAGCCTCGATTGGGCAAGACTTGGATCACAAAATACCCCCACAAGGCATTTCTCGTGTTCTTCGTTATTCTACGGAAACTATAGATAAAACATATTTTATCACCCACTAAATAATCCGAGGTTCCTGACTGCTTCCGACATCCTCCTCACATTAGCAAAAACCCTGCAGATCAACTCAATGGTGTTATCATCCCAACCTACAGTAGGCAGTAGATTGTAGGCAGTGGCTCCGAGTTCCCGGTCCGCCCCAGGGCTTGCCCTATCCTAATAAGTTGTGGATCGGAAGGCTATGTGGCTGGGGTTAAACGGGGAATTCTAGCGGGGAGGGGATGGTGGGTGGTAGGGCGGAAGGCTGTGTTGTGGGGAGAAGCATCTACGGTGACGATGCTTTAGGATGCATTTGGGAATATATGACTAGAAAAAAAATTACCAATGGCATTTTTAATGGAATTCGATGTTTAAAACATACTTAAACAAGACAAGCTTCAATCTTCGATTCCAGATTTAAAATATGATATTGTTCATTTCAAGCTCGTAGTTACCACCCGGCTTAGGACGAGTTTTTTCGGAGGATTTGAAAAATTCATCAAATTTCAACGTTCATTTTCAAGTTCTGTGAAAGATTTTTTAAAGTTCTGTTTTAATTTCAGTTTTGTCAAGCACCTAGTCTATGATGATATAATAACAGAACTTGAATAGGACTTTCACAGAACCCGGAAATGAACGTTGAAATTTGATGAATTGTTCAAATCCTCCGAAACAACTCGTCCAGTCTTTTATTTGAAGTATCAGGAATAGAGTTAAAATTCATCGATACATTTATTATAATTAGATATAGTAGGATTGTTAAGAATAGTGATATAACCAAAATCAAATACATATATGTGATCAGCTACTCGGCGTAACTTCAGTGTGATGTGAGGTGTTGAGTTTAAGAAGTCAAACTTATATGCACTAACCTCCCCACATTCTGGAATAAAATTATTATTATTATTATATATCATATTGAGTGTTAAAATACGAGATGTGTGGAGTTTAAGAAGTCAAACTCATTGAGTGTTAAAATACGTCATGTTGAGTTTTAGAAGTCAAACTCAAATATCATATTGAGTGTTAAAATCTAAAGTAACGGCCGGATTCAATAAAATGTTTGGCAATTGCCGATTTCTTAGGGTGGCCGAGTTTCCATACTCGAAAGCGAATTTATTAATCGTGAATACTTAAAACGAAAGTGAAAGAAATATTTTTATTTAATTCTATTTCAGAACTGTATTTTATGACAGTGAAAGTTCAGGTTAATTTATATTGAGATATAAAACAGAGAATTCATTCCAACAGATTTTAAATAAATATGTACACCAAGCAAACAAAAAATAATTTAAGTAATAAATCTTCAGTTTCCGAGAGAAAATTTCACTTCAAAATCTTAAGAGGGTGGCTGCCCCTAGAATGGTCACCCTCCGCGCAATAACCTGCGCGTCATCCCTCGCACGCTCAGTTCATCCCATATTCCCGGGCAGGGGTGACGCGTCGGTAACGACGTCGGCATTTTTACCGACGCCGATTCCATTTAAAATTCAAATTCGAAAGAAAAAAACACTAAGAAAAGCTATGAAAAAAATGTACCAAAGATTATCGATGAATTTTTAAGGAAATTTTATCGAGTGTTCTAACAAATTATATCCGGGGGTGAAGTTTATAATAATTATTTGCATGGCATGCAAAACTAACTTATTACTGAAGGCTGTGCATACAGTGGCGATTGGTGATGACAAAATTGGATTTTTGGGAGCAATTCGTCGAATGCTGGTCTATTTGATTGGACTGGTTTGAACTATAAAGGAAATCATCTTCTAAGAAAGATGTTTACAATGCACGGTAAGTTATTTTCTTTTGAAATTTTATAATACTGTTTTATTCATGCCTACGTAATAATTATTTTTCTTTTTAAAATTTACGGTTAACAGGTTATTTTAAGTATACGAGGTTTACTACATTACGTGCAAAGTTTACTAAATTACATGCAAGGTTTATTAAATTACATGCAAAGTTTACTAAATAACTTGCAAAGTTTATTAAATTGAAGACAGTTACTAAGTGTTTTAAGTTACAAAACAATGCACAACATATATGTAGACCTATGTTAGGAAATCGAAAGACGACAAAGAGCGATTAAAAAAAATGTTAAGTACCTACATGTTTTTTAACCTATAAAATTAAACAAAATAAAATCGCACTCTGTCTTGGAGAGGAAGATACTCTCAATATTGCCCTAGTGAGACGTTCAATTGAAACGTTACGTTGCTTAAAATGACTTTTATTTTGGTATGTTTAATAAACGTCACGCATAACTCAATAGACAGGTAGGTAATATTCCTATTTTCATTCCTTTACCTCTTTCCCAGTTCACTGTATGACGTAGTATGCGCATCATAAAACAATACCATTTACACGAGATGGGAAATTGCACTTTTTTTTATGTTTCTCTTGTAAATAAATCGTCAAGACAACAAAAATTTCAATTCTATATTTTCGTTCTCTCCTATTTCCCAACTTTTTACCATATCCTCACTTATTTTTCCCAAGTTCCCAATTATGGAGGCGTACTAACCTAACCTAACTCTACTTTCCTCGTCTCATTTGTGGTTTTTTCATATTTGTATAGCGTCTCTGAGGCGATTTTTCACAAAAACGGCGCTATCCAAATTATCCATTCATTATTAATAAAAAATGTCATGTCCTAAGTACACACACACTTTACACGGCAACACGATAAAATACATTTAAACACCATATATACTCATTATGGCAAGCAATCCATTGGTTACGAGGGAAGCAACATATATAATTGCCTCCCAGACAAAATTAAAAATGAAAAAAGTATAGGTACATTTAAAAAAAAATTGTTCAGTTTTATGCTCAATCAACTAAACAATGAAAGTGAATAATATCGGTGTGTAATATATTTATGTGTAATATATATGTTATTTCTAGTCAAATAAGTGAAAATGTAATTTTCTTTTATCTAGAATAAAAAAAAAAAAAAAAATACAAGTAAAAGTTGGCGTAGTAAAAAAAGCAAGACGATATTTTTTCAATTGTTTGAATCCGTGTGGAATTCCATATAATAAAACTTATTTGAAACAGTGGATGGTTTTAATACATGTAATTTATTAACATAACATTCACGAATCAGGAAATTACACGTCTTATATATGTTTATCTTGTTAAGAAATCTTCATACGACATCTTTCATCTTTTCGTTCATATTCTTTTCATAAACTCTCCGTTATATAAATACTAGACACTAGTTACTTTAAGTTCCTAACTTTGAAGGCATTTACTCCACACTAAAATACATATTAGTTTTGAACTGTAACTAAAATTTCTTCGTGTCGAGGAACGGAGGCATGTTTTGTAAACAATATCCATTATTATCCAACCACAAAGTATATTCTTTTCATACGGCAACCCCATTGTTTGATCATTGTATTAAATAGGGGAAGAATAAACAACCCTTATAAAATGAATGTTCAAAGAAGATAGACAAAGAAATAAAGATAATGAGTAATAATCTGCCTTATCTTCAACGTGTCGGGGATTTAACCTTTGACGGTTTATATCTTCTCTGAATAGTATAAAATGAATTCACTATCCGCGTCTGTCTGTTTGTGCGCTTAGTTCTTCTAAACTACGCAATAAATTTTGGTAGGGATTTTACTATTATTTAGAGGAATTTTCCCGGAAGGTTGTATGTATAATACAAGCATATTATGTTTAAAAAAAGTAGAGAAAATCGATGTTTTGTAATCAAGTCGTAAAAAAATATTTTCGGGCGCTTACATTGCTAACGCTGGATAAACCTTGTGATATACATCAAAATTATATACTACAAAATTATATACTACAAAATTATATATATTATAAAGGCTATAACCCCAGGAACGCCGGGTACAGATCAGCTAGTAATGATAATAATAATGTTTAAAAGTTTATATTTAGAGGGTAATAATTTAATACAAATACCAACCTGAATTACATAATTCTGTTAAATATCTCCGTTTCCAACTTGTAAAATATGTACCTGTCGAAATTATCCTTAATGATAGGTACTTATTGTTAACATAACATATTTGTGTGGAATATACCAGGGTGGAAGATACTCTCAGTATCGCCCCGGTGTAAGACCACCATTCAGAATGGAAACTTTGTTTGAAATGGCTTTGGCCGTTTTTGGTGACCACATCTCCTTCCCATCCCCATTACTATCAGCCTCACAACATACATCAATTGGGGATACCATAGACCATAATTGGGAGCAGTTGGGACTCTTGTCCGGTTTTACATAAAATATTCTTAAATTACTCGTAGCCTGTCTCGACACAGATTATCACTAGTGAGAGGTGCAGAAAAAATGTGTAAACCCTATTATTTATATAGATGTATTTAATAAATTGACATTGAAACAGAGATCGTGTGAAATTTGTTCTGTCACATGGATTTGTTGGAAATATTATGGCAGTGTTATGAACGTTTTGACAAAGTTATGTGTAATATTTTAAATAAAATAATTATTTTTTTGCTCACTTACGTTTTTAAACTCTCATATAATTACTCTTTGATCACCTCAGTTTTTAAACACTCATATAATTATTGTTTGATCACCTCAGTTTTTAAACACTCATATAATTATTGTTTGATCACCTCAGTTTTTAAACACTCATATAATTATTGTTTGATCACCTCAGTTTTTAAACACCCATATAATTAATGTTTGATCACCTCAGTTTTTAAACTCTCATATAATTACTCTTTGATCACCTCAGTTTTTAAACTCTCATATAATTACTCATTGATCACCTCAGTTTTTAAACACTCATATAATTATTGTTTGATCACCCCAGTTTTTAAACACTCATATAATTATTTTACGATCACCTGAGTTTTTAAATTAATTACAACGATTTTTATTTATTTAATTTATTTATTAATCTTAAGTTATTTCACATCTTCGTGTGTGCTAATAGTTTTATAAACATATAAACATGTACATTGTTTGGCAAACATAATCTTTCTTTAAATATTTCACTAAAGTCACAAAAAAAGAAACATTAATAATTGAGATAGACATATTTTCTTAATTCATTTTTGAACTTATTAATATTTTCTATCACAGCAATTTCCTTCGGGATTTTGTTATAGAGTTGAACGGCCTGGTACATCAGAGATTTTTGGGTGCTTGTTTTTTTTCTTGTTGGCAATCTAATTTGCTTAGAATTTCTCGTCCCGTGTCCGTGTATCTCGTTATTGTAATTTATTTTTATTTTCAGTTCCTTAGACATCATCCCTAAGTTAATTTTATGTATAAAAATAAGTACATTCAAATACACAGTTTGCTTCACCGTCAAAATATTCAGCTCCTTTAACATGTCTCTTATCCGTGTGTATATGTTGCGCTTAAGTATTATTCGCATTGCTTTATTTTGCAGTATTTGCATTTTTTTCATTTTCTCTTTATTGCAGAGGAAAAGAATACTTGAACAGTAATTAAAGTGTGGTGATGTAATTGTATTGTATATTATCTGGCATGTTTCTTTATTTACTTTGTTTCTGATTCTACTAAGAAATGATATTTTTTTTGCAATTTTTTTAATTGTATAGTCTGCATTTTTTGAGAAGTTCAATTTTGAGTCTATAATAACACCTAGATATTTAATTTCTTCCACTTTTTTTATGATTTCTCCATTTATAGAAACCTTTGGTTCCTCGTGCGTATTTGTTCTGCCTATTTGCATGTATTTTGTCTTATTTACATTTAGTTTTAATTTATTTAGTTTGAGCCATTTTGACAATGTTTCTAAGTCACTATTTATCTTTTTGATTGCTTTCTCATAATTATCTTCTGCAATATAAATTAGTGCGTTGTCTGCAAACAGTCTTATTTTGCAATGTTTTAATATTTTTTTGCTTTAGATCAACAATTGATTTGGCGCAAAATATACCATTTCTCTTTTTTTACGTTATGGATAGGTACGGTATAGTTTAAAGCTACATAGCACATAAACCGACACTGCATTTTCCTTGGAAACTACAAAAAGGTGAAAAAAATACTAATTTTATAGTTATATACATATTATATACACCGTTCGGGAGTTCAAACCGATTTGCTGACGAACGATAAATCTTACTTACCGATCAGCTGATTCATAGCGTCTGTAGCAGGAGGCGTGGATTTTATTTTTATACAAACTAACAGTTTTATTCTGAGATGAAATTTTAATGCAAAGTTGATATTCAAAACAAGAGAAAGGCCACTATATCCACGAGATTTTGAAATATCTCCCCATCCCCATGTCCTATTACTTACATGGGAATGTTGATACTTATTGATGAAAATTTGCACAATCAACATTCGAAATGAGAGCAACATTACTGTCCACATAATGTTTTAAAATAACTCTTTAAATAAACTGTGTAAAGCCGTGGCAAAGCCGGGGGTTTCAACTAGTATTTTATAAAAATCGTTTGGTTGATTGGTACGTTTGAAATGCTGTCCCACTTACTTAACCGGTCATCAACGTAAGCAGATATACACGATAAAATAACGATAGCAGTCAAGTACAATAAGCGTGTTTACACGTCAACGCGTGTGTTTCCACAAAAATCGTCATAACTCCGTTATTCTTCTAGTGACATCCCTAAAACAAAAAGTAGAATATTCGTATTGAATGAAGCTTCACATCTCTATTCAAAGTTATCCATAGAAATCCGTAAAAAGACCTACTCAGTGGAAGCAAATTTTACCCGCCAAATCGTAAAACGACGCCAAGAAAGCCGTTTGACGTGCCGACCCGCCTCGCAAGTTTAATTGTTTTTTTAAAAATATATTTTGTATGAAATGGTCAAAAAGTGAAGTGACAGAATTGTTTATTTACATTTGTACGATGAAATAAGTGTTTTTTTTTACATTATCCGTGATTTTAGTATCGTTTTTACATAAAACATTACAGGTGAGTCATTTTTACAATTTTTTCATGTTTCCATTCTAAATTTAAATATTTACAAATGTTAATATTTATTTATGATACAACAATTTGAAAGCCTATTTTGTAACCTTTCTAAAACAGTTTTTACTATTCGGCTCCGTTCAGTAATGTTTCATTTATAGAGCTTTGATTGTGAGGCGGTAATAACACAACGTTTTCGTGAAATTGACATTTCGATAAAGACATCTTAGCTTCAAGTTCGCGAAAAGTCGGAGGGGTTAAATGAAATTACGCATATTTAAAAAATAATCTCGAACGAAGTGCAAATAATGTTATTTTTAGCATTGAAGAATGAAAAATACGTAAACTTGTTCCCTGACTGCTCGCTATTGACAGGGAATAAAATGTTGTGTCATTCATCAATCGTTTTTTTTCCGCACGCATTTAATCTTCTACGTGAGGAAAATAAATCTGTATAGGAAGTGATATGAACTGCGAGTCGAGACGAGATGGGGAGAAAAAATCAATTACATACCTATATTTTTTATTACCTTCGTATTTCTGTTTAGTATGTATACTCTACAGTTTTGGGATCTGTGGAATAAATAATGGTTGATTATGGAATCGTTTCATGCTTCCCCCCTACATACAGTGTTTTATTTATTTATTTATATATAATTAACGCCTTTCTGATTTTAAAAGTAAAAGAAACATTAGTAAATAACGAAGCAAATTGAAATCCTGTTAGGGTAATATAATAAAAAAAACATTACCTTATTTATATAAAGTGACTCACTTAAGATAGATGAGGTGCACAGTAAATGCTTGTAGATAAGTGTATAATAAGTAAATAATGAGAATTGTGTAAAAAATAAACAGCTCTTATGAGCGTGTATTACATAAATTTAACAAAGAAGGTTTAACAAGTTATGTTTGAAGAAGTTTTACAAGTTGTCATTTGGAAATTTATGTTGTGAATGTTTTTATTTCTGTACAGAGTTTAACACGTCAAGATTTGTAGTTGGATGTTGAATTATAAGACGATATTTAGATAACGCTTGTTTCGGAATATTAGTTCGAGGAGTTGTCAATTAGTTTCGACAGTAAAGTTGCTGTCGCTTTTGCATCTGCACTGCTGTGTTTTGGTAGTTCCATCTCATATTTTATACAAATATCGTACCGATCAAGAGACCATCATCATGTAGGCAATTTTGTTGATTAGTTTCGCCAATAAACTTCTAAGCTAACCTAATTTATCTTAATCTAACTTAACCTAACCCTGATGTATGAAGCCAGAAAGACATGGTACTATAGGATTTATGAAACAAAAATGAGAACCCTCGAGGAAGGGTGCGATGAACGACCTTTGACGGCCTTCGTGGTGGTGGGGTAAGGCTCTCCACTAGCAAGCTGGAGGTCGCGAATTCAAATCCCAGAGTAACTAACAGTAATTTCAATATATTAATGGTATTTAAAACAAGCATTTTTGTTTAAATTTTTGACAAATGTCACAATTTTTCAAGTTTACTAGCAGTGTTCATTTGAAATGTAAATTTCTGATCGTCTCTAAATTAATGATGTTTGTTTTTAAAAGGCTCTGAGGCAAATTTTAACTTTCAGCTTCAAAAATCCAACAATTATAGCATCTCGTGATGTTTCACGGGTCTGCTATAATGTAAATTGTGAAAATTAAATAAAGAATAAGCGTACATATTTTTTCAAATGATCTTCCACTCTTGAACCCCTGAAGCCGCTTTTGTACTTGAATCAAGTAATGTGAAAAAAAATTTACAGAATAGCTTATAGGTATGAGACTAGTCGGTTGACTGGAGGAGGATTGGAACAAGATAGAAATATAAAAAAAACTGGACTATGACGGCCGGCATAGTCCAGTGGTAACGCATTGGACTGCCATTCCGAAGGTCGCGGGTTCGAACCCGGCGTGCGCAAATAAATTTTATTTGATTGATTTGTGTTATTTCACAATTAATTAATTAAAATAATATATAGTATATTTGCGGCACGTTCCAGAGTGGAAGATACTACCAGTATCGCCCTGGTGTAAGACCACCATTCAGAATTGAAACGTTGCTCCAAATGGCTTTAGCCGTGTTTAGTGACTAGATCTGAATAGCCAGGTACTTCCCCACCTTCCTCTTTCCTTTCCCCACTTACTTTCAGCCTCACAACATCCCCCAATTGGGGATGCCATAGTCTCACTGGCTCCAGACGGGAGCAGTTGGGACTCTTGTGAGGTATTAACTATAAAAAATAAAATAAAAAAGAAATAAGTGGAGGCGAACACGTGTGACGGAGCCAGTAGAAATCATTTGTGGAGGACGGTGTTGCACGGTTTTTATCATGTTTGCAAGGTTTATTGGTTCATTTATGCCTTCGAGTTAAAAAAGCCATGTCGAACAAGACAAAACCAAGAATATGGACTTTTGAGTGAGATACGATTTTTTAGCATGGGTTAGTTGCTTGGGGGAAATCACAAATGTATTTCTTGAACTTAAGTGTGGGTTCACAATGTCTCTTTATCTCATTATTAACTTTATCAATAAGTAATATTAATAAAATCAAATGAATATACTTTTATATTTATGTTTGTTAAAATATTTAAGTGCGAAAAAATGAATTATTAGAGTTTGTGGAAAGTTTCTTCTTCCTCATCTAATGTATCTGAAAGACTGAAAGTAAAAAAGGTATTTTTTAAATATTATTTTTCAAAACGCTTTTTTTTCAAACATTATTTTATCCTATCTTACTATATACTCGTAAATAACTTCACCTAGTCATAGAGTTAAATCCGGAGAGATAGGCAATCAACACTAGTAGCTGCGACGCGACGGGGGAACAAAATTAGTATTGGATCATTGTATTTTCCACTTGCTTTTTTTGCAGCTAATTGCTAGCGAACAAGGGTAGATAACTAACTAACCATCACGCCGTTTCCCCGCAGGGTAGGCAGAGAGGACCGCAAAACATCTCGGTCTTTGAACAAACTTCCTTCTTCATTGATATTCATACATACTCTGCAGTTATTACAACTATTGACATGACCCGGCTCAAGTATCTGGTTGTCTTGATCATACCATATCTTCCTCGGGCGTCCTTTACTTCTTCTATCATTCACGTTTGCGTCATATATTACTCTTTAAGCTTACATCAGCCTTGCATTCTTTGCGATTCTCAACATTACTTTATGTATTTTATACGGAAACTTTACCGCTTGAAATTGTTTGTATGCCAAATAAAGTTAAAAAAAATGAAACTATTACGTGACTAAATTAATTCGGTGATTAAAAAATGATAGTAGCCAGATGCTTTCAAACGAAACTTCCATGCATCATATCTAAGGAGTATTAATTAACAAAACTCGCAGCTGAATGTTTAGTAAAAATAACCAAATATTTTTATGCTGCATTGAAACACGTCCTAAATAACCTTTGGCTTCATGAATTTAAACAAATTATATTACACTGGGCTTGCTTTATCGATTGACAGGAAATAACACTTTATTCAACACTCGTTTTTCCCGGACTCTTTTAATTTCCTACGAGATAAAAACAAATTTGTCGAACTTGTTTTGTGTTCTATACAAAATCAACGGTCTTTGAATGATTGATTGGTTGACTAGGATTGATGACTGTAGGCATTTCTACTTTTATAATAAAAAAATATCAACCCCTCACTCAAATTCGATTTTCGAATAAATATCTAGTAGGACGTGTTACGTGATAATTTATTTATGCAAATATCATCTTCATCATTCATATATCATCCCACGTTTGAACGAAGGCTTTTCACGGCTTATTTCATATTTGAAATGTCATTGGGATGATGCCAAGATGTAGGATTTACTTTAAAAAAAAAAAAAAGTTCTGCATAATGTTCTCCCACAATTGTCGTTTTTTTAAAAGTATATTTTAGTAAGTTGTAAAATTTAACATTTTACATCCAGTTTATATCTATTTTAATACTACTATAAAAATATTCTATTACCTACGTACTAGTATTTACACTTCACATTATTGAGACATAACCCACGAAAAACTGCAAGACTTTTGGATTTCTTAACATGTAAAGGGAGTTCATCGAACATTTTGAAACTTTTATAATAAATATTGTTTTCTAAAATCGTTGCAACTTCTCGTAGGGTAGATATGGACTGTACTATTAATACTAACAATTTATTTTTTAACGGTAAATGACGGAACAAAACGTGTTTTAAATAATTTTCGGATCTTTGCAATTTTTTTCTATCGAGGGGTTTTCATATAATTAACTTTTCGGCTTAAAAAATGTATGGATATTATCTTTTTTTTTTTTTGGAACTTAAAAACTTAAGGAGTTAACGAGAAACTTGTTATAAATCGGTAGAAATTGGGTATGCGGGGGTTTAAGAAGGATGCAACGCGGCATAATAAATACGATAATACTTTTGGCGGTGAAAATCTCAAATCACCTGCGATTTAAGTAGTTTTTTTATCCAGTGATTTGGAGGAAAAAAATCGCTAAGCCAATTTTTAGTGAGTCATAAAAAGAAAAAACCGAAAAAATAATATCAGGTGAAAAGGATAAATGTGGAATGAATTCTTGTTTTTGTATTAGCAGTCCGCCCGATGCTTCACACAATAAGGAATATTATGGCTTAATAAACACAAATTCATATAGATCAACAAACGCTGATTCGATTAAAACCACAAGAGATTTTGACAGAACTTAAATGGCTACCTCACGGGTCGGTCGGCCGAATGCATTAGTTGCGATGCGTAGACTCGCACACTGCTTTATACAAATTATTTCAAAAGAATTGTTGACTCCTAAGACACATTAATTTTAAACTCGGTATTCCCATTGAAAATATAAACTATAATTACTTGATGAAAAATCTAAATTTATTAAAACTCTCAGATCGAAGAATTATATCCGACTTAATATTTATGTTCAAAATTGTAAATGGTAGTATAAACAGTCCTGATTTAATTAACCTTATTGAATTTCATATACCCACGAGAGCTACTCGTTCTAAAATTTTGTTTAAATGCAACAATATCAGGACTGAGTATTCCAAACACTCGCTTGTACCTAGGTTGCATGAAGTTAGTAATAGATACGCAGACGTGGCAGATCTATTTAACTGCACGCAAGGTAGGTACAAGAGGGCTATGCTATCAAATCTTTTCAATCAATATTAATTTAATCTAATTCTACTTTATTTGCACTATAGAAACTTATGTACATTATCTCTTGTTTACTTACTTACTTACTCTCTAATGTCATTTCACAATCAAATGCCACATATATTTGTAATTCTTTTTTTAAATATTTCTACGATTTTAACTGTGACATGTTATCATTGTTTATGGTATATTTATACCGTTGATATTAAATAAATTTCATCCCGGCCCGGGCGGGATTGACCTTACTGTTGACCAACAAAACCGAGGCACGTATGACGTCATGCGTATGCGTGCCCCCAAATTTCGATCGTTTTGGCGGGCTTTGAAAAATGTAAACATTTTTAAATTTAAAAAAAATATATATTTGTATTTAAGTTAGAAGGTGAACTTTGATAAATTAAAAAAAAATAAGGGAATTCCTCATTGGCTCTTAAAATGAAACTGCCCTTATCACTGATACCAAGCCTTCCTGTTATTTTTTTAAATGGAAGCAAACGTTGAATGCTTTCAAACCGCACACACACCAACTTTTTTTAAATCACGACTGGAGCGGTAAATTTAAAATAATACAGGGTTTTCCAATAAGAGGTGTTATTTTGATAATCAATCGTAAAAGATCAATGGTTTCGTTGTTTGTGTGGCACGTAGCGCCGTCTTGTTAAAATTAAACTTATTAAAATTATTAATTATTATTAAATTAGCCCAGATCAAAACCATCCAATTCCGGCCATAAAAATCATTAATCATCTCTCAATAGCGCAATCCATTCACCGTAACTGTTGCTCCAGCCTCATTTTCGAAAAAGTAAGGTCCAATGACTCCGCCGGACCATAAACTGCACCAAACAGTCTCACGTTGAGGTTAGAGAGGCTTTTCAACAATAACTCTTGCCACCGAGGTGGAAATGGGCCTCATCACTCAAAATGACTTGCATTTGATTCACTCAAGTGAATTTTAATAATTTCAATGCGTTGTTGAAGCGTGTATCGTTCCATTTTTATCAATGGCGTAGTTTCTACTTGTCAAATGTCAAAAAAATGACAGCTTCAAAAGTAACATCTACTGAAATAGCGGATAATTCAATTCAAAATAACAACTCTTATTGGAAAACCCTGTATTAATTACGACGCGCCCGTTTTAGCATGGCGTCACTAGCGCATCGGACCGCGAACAAGATAATTCCTGACCCACTCCCCAGAACCGAGATTACCCTCTTAGCGCGAGGTCATGTCTTTTATTGTGACAAGAGTTCCCGCGTCCTTTGTTGAACACGTGTACCGAATCCATGCGCGGCCTGGCAGCCGATGTTTTTCTAGTAGAATGGGAATAATCCACTCGATGAGCCTGATGATGGCGCTGACACCTGACAACATTTAACCGCCAGCACGAGGTTTGCAGAGACCATATCCGACACTATTATTTAAATGCACGTGAGTCCGCTATTGAACTGTCCCCATTTTGTGTGTACCATATCAAACGTATTAACTTCTGTCATGTACTCCGGAGCCAGAGAGTGAGCCCCTGCTTATGTAACCGAAACTAGTCAGAGAGAATTATTTAGGATTATCCTATGTTGTATAATACTCATGTTTGTATGATGCTATCAACTAATGCCTGTCCCACGCTGTGACGCCATATGCCATTTTGATGCATTAAACTTGTTCTACCATATTCTCTCTTTCATTTAGTAACTGAGGCCAATCCATGAATTCTTTATAGCAAAGTCCGGTCCATAAAGTAAGTCTGTTGACGTTCCACGCCGTGAGAGAAGCTGTCCAGCATTACCGCTTGATGAGCTAGCCACAGGTAAAGGTATCTTCCGCACGCCCACACTAATACTGGCACCCTACGCCGGGGTACCTAACTTAACACTAGCGCCCTTAACAATGGCGCCCCGCGTAGCCCCAACCTAACACAGTCGAGAGCGGCGCCGGCGTCGCTGTTCATAACGCGCGTATAACAAAAATGTTCTTTCGTCCGTTAATTCCACTTTTATTGGCTCCATATTTATTTATAATAGTAAGATTAAACTATAAAAATAATTAAATGTTACAATTTGAGGTTTAACTCATTATTTTATTTTAAAAAAATCTTCCTAGACTTACAGAAAAGTCAATAGATGTCGCACATTAAATAATAAAAATAGGATATATGTATCCAAGACACTATCTCGATTGCATTAAATTAAATTAAATGATTACAAAAGTATGCGTTGAGAAAATTATTTATTTCTTTGTTAGTTCCTATTCTAAGTTAAATACGAAAGTGAAGGTTATGGGGTCCCATTACCTCAAGGCAAAGGTTTTGCTTTCAAGTCCTAGATGCGACCGTATCTTTTTCTGATTTTTCTGTTTCCAATTTTCGTTTGAAAATCGCTAATATAATTTCTAAATAGTATAATATAATAGTATATAAAATATATATTGTTTGTGCACTTAGTTCTTAGTTACGAAAGGTTTATATATATATATATACATATATATACACGGTGTCCGGAAACTCGTAGTACAAGCGGGAAACTGGAGAATCTACACCACATGGGGAACCCAAAAAAACATAAAGTTTTTTGATTTGAGCATTTTCAAAAAAAAAAAAACCAAAAAAAAATAATTTTTTTGGCTATTTTAGGGTTAAAGTTTTTTCTGGTGTTTAGGGTTGAATAACAGATGTTTTAACCCTGCAGAGCAGAAATATTTTATGATTACACCGGGTTAATGATAGAACGTCCAGCGTCCTGCCAGCAGGACTTTACGTACTACCGGTAGGACGTAAGTTTTTTGTTTATATGCGGCTTTGTAGGCCTGCTAGCAGGATGCCGTTAACTGCATTGCATAGTGCGTCTCTTTCTGATTCAGCGAGTTTTTGAATCGTATTTCTGCGATCAGTCTGGCCAAAATGGCGGCGAGTATAAGACGTGGGGTCCGCGTTCGCGTCAAAGCCACGTATTTCGACGAAAATGATGGCCTAAACACATGGAGTCGCAAACATTTTGGTGATAATTACGACATTAGTTATTGTTGGGGCACTGTAAAAAAGTTAGAAAACAATTATGCAAGGGTATATTGGGAAATTGACAAAAAAATATCAACCGTGCCCGTTGGAGTTCTAATTGCTGAAACCGAAAATGACAATTTAGTGGAAGCAAATACAAATGAAGAACATTGTAAGTACAAACTTTCTTATTTTATTCATAGGCTTACGTTTATAGTAAGCCTAGTATATTCCCATAGAAAAAATAGTACTTGGAGGTTGCTTGTTCGTTTCCATTATTTACGTGATTGACAATTTTTTTTTGACAGGCACAACATAAATTAACTTTGCTAAGTTTGACTTGTATGGGTATGTATGCGTATGTATTTGCGTGTCTGTGTGTGTGGGCGCGTGCTTGCCTGTGTGTCTGTGCCTGGGTGTGTGTGTATTAAAAATATTTTTATTATTTTTTAACTGATAAACTTTATTAATGTTTATAAGACAAGGTTTTTATGCATATCACAAAGGATTACAAATTATTATAAGCAATAATTATTAGCCAGAAACACCCATACAAATTGAAAAAATCTTCCGAGAAGATATAATAACTGCCGACGACGAAAAATAATAATATTTGACAATTCTAAGCATTCACCAATAAAATGTAGACATAATTTGTCGCGACGCTATCTAGTGGGGAATTTAGCAAGTAAAATTGCCTTCCCTACTATAATAAAGTATGTTGTTCTTAGGTGAAATAATAAAATAAGCAATAGTTGTTGAACGAAATATTTCTAATACATATTGAATAATTTGACGGGACAGGAGATAGGCCGGCGTAGCTCAATGGATCGATCACCTGACCGGAAATCAGGAGGGTGTGAGTACCGTCGCGACGCGTCGGCGGTTATTATTTCTTCTCGGAAGATTTTTTCAATTTGTATGGGTGTTTCTGGCTAATAATTATTGCTTATATTTATTTGGAAAATAATTTTAAGTTTAAATATATTGAGTACCTACACCCCTTTGCGTCTGTTGATCACTAATAATGGATTTTTTTTCAGCATCGTCTGAATCGGGTTCTTCTTCTTCGAGCGAAGATGACGAGACAAGTATTTCAGTACATCCGAATTCAAGTACAAGCAACGTAAATTCTGCTCGAAATACAACAGTTGCAAAGGGTGTTACCTGGACTTTTCATGAAGCAATACGTGTCGATCAACGACAACAAGGCTATTTCAAAGCTACCTTGCTAGTACCATTGGGGCCCGCACGAAGTATCAAGGATGCATTTTTCATGATATTTCCGAGAGAGAAGCTTAGTTACATAGTCCATTGCACCAACTATTCGTTTCCAGCAAGACAAAAACTGTTGAACGAGAAGGAATTATTAACTGTTTTTGGCATATTATATGCTATGACTCTTCAAGAACTTCCAGATCGACGATCCTATTGGAATACCACCTCTGATGGAATATATCCCCCTGCAAATTTTGGACAAAGATTTGGTATGAGCCGCCAAAGATTTGAGATCATTCTCATGGCATTGCGCTTCACACAATCCTCAGACCTTGATTTTTCTGATAAATGGCGTAACACTAGAACATTAGTAACGATGGTGAATGATAAACTAAAAGATACCATCCATCCTGGGTCAAAAATAACTGTAGATGAATCCATGTTCGCCTGGTATGGAAGGGGTGCGTACTTCAAAAACGGAATGCCAGCAGTTATGAAGATTAAAAGAAAACCAAAAGGAGTCGGTTGTGAAGTAAAAACAGCGTGTGATAGTGACACAAACATTATGATCAGAATGGAAATTAATGAGGGCAAAGAAGCAATGAGTACGAAGAAATGGCAAAGAGAATTTGGCGCAGGAACTGCAACTACTTTGAGATTGACAGAGCCATGGTATGGTTCTGGCAGAGTTATAGTTGGTGACTCTTGGTTTGCTTCAGTCAAAACAGCTGTGGAGTTATTCAAAGTTGGATTGTATTTTATTGGACTGGTAAAGACAGCACATAGTTTCTATCCTGTGTCTGAGATGGCAGCTCAGTGTCCTACGCATAAGGGGGCATCTGTTGTGAGTACAGCAGAAAAAGACTCTGTGCAGCTCACTGCCTGTGCCTGGAGAGACAAAAAGATTCATACATTTGTAGCCACTTGCGAAACGACACTGCCTGGCCTGCCATCACGCAAAAGAAGGTGGGACGATGAAGGAAATTTATTTTACCGAGAAGTCGATCGGCCTAAATTAGTCCAGCAATATTTTGACGGGGCTGCGGCTATCGATATTCACAATCACATTAGGCAGGATGGATTGGCATTGGAGAAAGCTTGGGGCACACAAAAATGGGAACATAGAATATATGCCTCAGTTCTGGGCATTATAGAAACGAATGCGTATTTGGTTTTTAATAATTTCTTTCGCTCCGAACATGATCAGGTGTCTCACAGGTGGTTTACTACCAACCTGGTATTAGCTCTAACTATTAATGACGATGATAACCTACAAGAGAATGAGCCGCCACCACACGAGAACATCGCTCACAGCGGAGAACACATTCTTGAGGCCCTGTCAAAATCAGATGACAGAAAGAGAGTTCAACGCAAATGTATAGTTTGCTCCAGAGTCAACAAAAAACAGCAGAAGGCGAGCTTTTTTTGCAAGACATGTGGTCCGCGATGTGTTTTATGCTCTCCACAGACAGGAAGAAACTGCTTCACCTACCATATCGCGAATGGAATTCCAGCATAATCCTTTTTTTAATTTTCTCAAAGTAAATACAATTTTCACTTACGTTTTTTTTTCTTCATTTTCTTGTTTATTTTCTACCCTGTTATATTAATAAGCGCCCATGTCTTATTTTATTATACCTTTTTTTAATTTTCTCAAAATAAATACAATTTTCACTTTCGTTTTTTTTTTCATTTTCTTGTTTATTTTCTACCCTGTTATGTTAATAAGCGCCCATATCTAATTTTATTAAATAAAATACAGAAAGTTTGTCACCTCTGCCTATTTTTAACATGCATAAAAGTCGAGTACTGCTAGAAGGACAGCCTCTTATATTCATACAAAAACCGCAAAAAATTGCGTACTGCTGGCAGGACGCACACTCGTCGAATTGTCCTTCCGGAAGCTCCTTCCGGCAGGACAAGGGTTTGGACGTTCTATCATTAAATGAAGGGTGATTTCAAAATAATGCTTCAAATCCGAGTTTCTTCATTTGTTTTACTTTCAAATAGTTTTAATTAGTTGGGTACTTTGATCTTCAGTAATAATTTATAAGAATTTGATTAAAAAAAAAAAAAATTAAAAAAAAAATAAATCAACTTCAAACTCGATTTACTCGATAACGAAAGCTCAAATAAAAAAAATATACTACAAAATCGACTCCAAATGTGATGTAGATTCACCAGTTTCCCGCTTGTACTACGAGTTTCCGGACACCCTGTATAAAACACATGCATATTATATTTATAAAAAGTATGGAAAAAGTCTAAGTTTTGTAATCAAGTCAAAAAATATATTTTCGGGCGCTTACATTGCTAACACTGGCTAAATCTTAGAAGATGCAACAAAATAATGTACTACGAAATAGTGTATCTCAAAAAGGCCTACAGTAAAACCGGTGGTGGTATATGTCTATTCTATCCATTATGTGGAACACAAAAGCTGTTACGACTTTTCATCACATTGGCAAACTTCCGTGTTGTGAATCACATTTCACATTAGTTATGCATTAAACCCTGAGGAGACATTCACTTACAAACTAAATTCCATTGTTATTCCACGGAAGTTTATTCGGCGCCGTGTCTGAGTTGGAATTCAAAAACTTCTAGATTGTTTTCTATTCCTGACATTATCCAATCAGAATGGAATTGAGATTAGTGAAATTATTAAAATAGGTACTATTTCATGTAGCACACGTATTTCCATGTTTTTTAAATAGTTGATGGGACACATCTTATAAAAAATCGACAATTTCAATGTCTAAAAACACAGGAAACGAATTCAATTTAGCATTCCATACTTGACTTTCGTTACCCACCTTTCGTAATTCTTCTTAAGTTATTACAAGCAATAATTATTAGCCTGAAACACAAATATGAAATGAAAAAATGTTCCGAGAAAAAATAAAGCCCGCTGACGGGAATTGAACCTTTAACCCATTGGGAATTGAATTCATATTTGTGTTTCAGGCTAATAATTATTGCTTATAAAAATTTGTTATCCTTTGTGTTTTGCATAAAACCTTGTCTTATAAACATATGCTTACCTTTATTGATCAATAACTCCTTTAATTTACTTATCTTTCGTTACTTACCTTTCGTTACTTACCTTTCGTTACCCACCTTCCGTAATTCTCCTTTATTATTTTCTTTTCGTACACAGAGAAAACTTACTTATATGAAATGTTGTCAGTTTATTAAAAATCTGATCAAATTTTTCGTTTTCCTGTTAAAAATGGAACTGGAGGCCTATAACGAATGAATTGACAAATTTCATATCATACTATTATTAAAGCACGTATATGTTATGAGAAAGTCGAAAGTCCAATATATTTATTCGGTCAAGGCCACTTGACAGATATATTCTGAATGACTAATATTTTACTTGGAATTGGTCATGCAGTCAAGTTTTTGCTCACCCTTTTTATTTAAGTTTCCTCGCCATGTTCATCACGTTGTGCCCAGAATGAAAATATAAAAATTAATACGTGTTTGAAATGCTGCATCGCCTTTAAGGCGAAACTTAATGCTAAATCAAAATTTTCAATTAATCTTTATAATGAATTGTTTTACATTATAACCAAAAAATATGCTTTATATAAATTGAAGCTTTTCCTATCTTTTCCTTTGAGTAGAATTCAAGTAAAAAATTGCTAACGCAACATAAAACACAAATGTAAACTACTAAAAAATTATTTTTTGAATAGTAATGTATGAACGCATAAATAAAACAACTTAAAAAAATACAATAGATCGTCTGTGATAGTCTCCCTTGATTAGCTTTTTTTGCTTTCTTATAAAATTATTGTTGTGTTCGTACAAACAGGTCTCCAAATGGTCTTGGAAGGAGTTAATAAATAAGTAGTTTTTTTAGATTAATCAGGGATTCATTAATACTCCGCGTATTATAATGGTGACTCGATAGTCGACCTAACTAGTAGCTGGCTAATTGTAATGTGAAACAGTAAGTTTCTCTGAGAGCCTTACCACTGCCCTGGCGACTACTGGCCACTGACTCCATCTTGCAGACTTCCACGCAAGCTCTGTGCACTGCCATCTGTGCGTGCATCTATGAAGCTCTTACTTCCCAACAATTATCTACAAAATAAATAAAAACCGCTTTTGTGCTTAAAATCGAGCGTTTCTAGACTACGTTTGCCAAACGATTTTAATGCCCATTACCCATTTTCGTGACGATTTAAGGCATACCAAGAATTTACACATTTTTGGCTTGTAGATTCCTCTTAAAGCAGACTTCAGGTATGCCCACCTAGGCCACGTGCCGCCCACATGTTCCCGAGTACGCGGGGATTGCAGCCTCTTCCCGCGCAGTTTCACACGCCCGTTGTACATTAATCACTGCAAAAGTGAACTTATAAAGCACTGCTACGAGTCTTTGCACGGAGAGGTTGAGAAGACGGATTGCCTGTTATCTAGGTCTTAGCACGCGGTCCAAAAATAGCGCTTCTCTACTGATACTGATGGCCATAATAAAAAAAAACATTTTTAGAAAACATTTTTTGAAACATCGCACGGAGAAAAATGAGTAAAGCTTAAGAACTAGATCCCCTGCAATGCTTTTCTATCGCTCTTGTATTTCTCGAGCGAATCCGACTTCTTTCATCATTCATACTGTATATCACAATGTTACTGTCAAAAAACTACATTATATCTCTCATTACCATGCAGAGATATTGCATTCCTCGGGCGTCCCCGACTTAATCTTGCATTTAAATGTCTCTAAAAACTATCGGCACTAATAAAAACAAGCTTCGAAGTTTTCAGCGATATCGGTAGACTACTTTTTGAGTCCACATCCAAGCTGTTGAACTCAAGAACTAGTCGTAGAAGCGACTCGTTCTCATGTGACAAATTCAACAGTGTACATATGTTAGAATTGCAGGCCTTAACGAATGAATTAACAGGTTTCCTGATAAACTTTTAGTAAATTACGAATATGTCATCACGATGTTAGAACACGTGTTATATTATGATATATTATCAAGGTAAATGCATGTGAATTTACCTTGATAAGATATCATGACGAAATGATTTTTTGAACACGTGTTCCGATATCAAGGCAAATGCGTAATTTACTAAAAATTTATCAGGAAACCTTTAAACTGATTAATTGAGGACTGCAAACCCGTTTTAAGCCGGATTGTCAATAATTTGAAAAGGTTATTAATAAATAAGCAAAACTCATTTTTATCCATGTGCGATACTTTCGAAGTGAATTTCTAATACACCAACTCAACAATATAAATTAAAATAGAATTCATTCCGCTCTGTGGGCTTTTGCCAATAAATAATACATAATGTAATTACGCTTTTAACGAAACTATTATTGAAATATTAACCAAAATAATACACGAAAATGTATTCCTCTTAACGATACTGTGGTTTAATAGTGCAACACGTGAACGAACCCCTCCTTTCAATTATGTGTGGATGATATAGAAAAAGCATGATTGGCTCCAGCGAATAAAAAAATGACAACAAAAGTTATCAGGGTAACCGTATGCGCTTTTCTAAGCATTGTACAAAGCACGAAATTTTCACCGTTTGGATCATTTCCCGATCGGAGATTGACAAAAGACGGCGATCAACTTAACTGTAATGGCAAAAAATATGATCTAAACCGTGGTAAAAGGAGAACACACCACGCTTTATATTCAAATCTAGAAATTAGTTACAGCACAGTTAAAATGTGCACCTTTATGAAACCAAAGGTTCCGAACGATATATGACAAATGTATTAATTATTTTATATGATCCTATAAAAAAGTGTGGTAACGGAAACGTTTTTGATACATTTGTCTAATAAAATGCGTGTGTTTTTTTAAGTAGGTACAATTTTAGTTACAAGAAACGTAAGGTGAGCCTATTATTTTTATATTTTCGCATTCAAATTTTTAATATATCAATCATTTCATATTTCATCACCTTTCAAAAGCAGATTTTAATTTTCGGATTCTTTAAGAAATATTCGATTTCTTGCATTTTATTTCAAAGTGGAAATACTCCGACCTTATGTCAAAATAATGCAGAGGCCTGAGGAGTTAAAGATTGAAGGTTTCCAGTTACATTATCATTAATTGATTGTAGGTGATTTAACTTAAATAACCTACAATCAGTTCAAAATTCTATAGTTAAATTACTCGCATACATTACATTTCATTGTTGTATAGAAACTTAAATATCTCTCCTGTGCAGGCCTTACCATAGGACAAAATATTGATTCAGCATATATCTGATTCTGTATACAAAAATAAATTGGAACAAGAATACAATACTAGGTTCACAAAGAGTGAAGGCATGTTTGTTCCAAAACATAACAATAAATACGGACAGCGAACCCTAGAAAATAACGTGCCCAAAATGTTCTACATGTTGCCAAATGACATAAAAATTGTAAATTCCCAAATTAATTCAGATATGTGCTTAAAACATGGCTCATAATTAGAAATACTATATACTAATCATAAATATCATATCATGTGACTGTGTGCCAATAATAATAATCTAAATATCTTATAAGTAGCAACAACATTATGCATATTATATTTTTCGACTTTATGTCCGGGTTAAATCTTCCCCACAGGAAAAACTAAACCCTTCCACACACTTTTCCACAATTGATCATCTAGTGAATCCACACTATGCAAGTGCATTATAAGTATAAGAATAACAAATACAAAACAATACAAGAACAACACGTCAAATCACCAGAGATCAAATGGGAAAATAATTCACCGACTCCAGATATTTTCATATAAGAGGGTTCGGCTCGGTAGAACTTCTAACTAGACCTATAAATCCTACTGATCCCTCAAAATAAATATTTAAAAAATCTTTCGTTATCCTAAATGTATTTAAAATGACTGATTTTTTAATTTTTATTAATAAATACATTCACAGATCTAATACGATTCTTTGACAGATCTAATCCGAAATTATTAGTAATAATATTATGTATACAAATTTAAACTGTAGTGGAATATGTATATCCTGTTGAAAAATTGCTTGGTTGTAGTTTAACGGGGAAAAAATCAAAGGTCAATAAAAAAAATACTGTAATTTTTAAGTTTCATTTTTAGTTTTGCGTGGACCAGTTTTATAGGGCCGCCCGGTTTGGTCCACTCTCCCCAAGTGCCATGATAAAACATGGTGACCTCACTGTTTACGAGCTTTGGGTCCATCTAGTCATCTAGTCCATTGAATTCCATGCGAACGGGCTAACATGAAATTTATTCATTAAACATCGCGTGATAAATTATTACAATATAAGCTTTTTAGCGAACCGAAGCGTTAATTTCATAATGGAACGGAGACCAATAATAATACACTAGCAGTTAAAAACCCGCTCCGCGGGTTTTTTGCTGCTAGGCCCTGCGGGCGGCACTTGGTTGTCAAAAATGAAAGTCAAAAATTAAATACAGATTACAATTGGAAAGAAGAAGTGGAAGGAGGGGGGAGGGGTAAGAGTGGGCGGAGTTTATCAGAATTAGGAATTACAATATCGTTAGATGGAAAGACCAGTTGAGTGGAAAATATTTAAAGGAGGCTTTATAATTTTTTTTGCTCATTTATTATATCTGATTTTAAATTGACATGTTTTCTTATTTCTAAAATTTCAAAATTATTTATTTGCGATGCTTTATATCCTGTGTGAAGTATTTTAAGACCTGAAAACACAAATAGCATGTAACCATAAAACAATATATTCATAAAACAAATATCATTTAATAACGGTTATTCTAATAAATTGATAGTTGAAGTACTAAATAAAAAAAAATTAAACATGATCTCTTCAAATGGTATATTTACCCTATTTCTAAAGATATAAATAAACATTGGCGTAGAATTCTATTTGTGGATAACGATATTTCCAAAATTATAAATAAAAACATTCCTGGTACTATTCAACCGGCGTTTTACACTACTAACAAAATGAGGAAATATATTCTTAATAATAAAGATAGCGATAATCCGATAATCAAACAAAAAAATCGGGAGTTTATAAACTCAATTGGGATGATTGTAATTTCTTTTACAAAGGTAGAACCAATAAAAACTTTGAAGTCAGAACTAAAGAACATCTCGGAGCTCTAAATGGAAATAGTGAATCTGAGTTTGATCATCTTTTGAATAATGATCACACTTGATAAAAAATCAGGTCTTAAAATACTTCACACAGGATATAAAGCATCGCAAATAAATAATTTTGAAATTTTAGTAATAAGAAAACATGTCAATTTATAATCAGATATAATTAATGAGCAAAAAAAATTATAAACCCTCTTTTAAATATTTTCCCACTCAACTGGTCTTTCCATCTAACGATATTGTAATTCCTAATTCTGATAAACTCCGCCCACTCTTACCCCTCCCCCCTACTTCCATTTCTTCTTTCCAATTGTAATCTATATTTGATTTTTGACTTCAATGTATACTTACTCATGATGAGGTGAACTTCGTTCATGTAACATATAAAGGTTGTATGTAATCCACACACAGTTTTACCTAAATCAACCTATGTTCTTAATGTTTTATACCTTTTTCTGTACTTTTTTCTCTGTACTGCAATATAAACCACTGTAATAATTTGTAAAACGTGTATTCAAGAATAGACATAAATAAAATAAAATCAAGTGATGTAAACAAAGATATTTATGTTTTAATAAAATAAATAATACCATCACAAAGTGATAAGCTTCCAGAAGAAATCTTCTTATTAAACGCTTGTTAATGGTCAAGTAATTTTGCGTATTGTTAGCTGCATATTTAAATATTCGCGCCAGTCATTTGGTTCGTTATTATACCGCCAGAGGGGCAGAGTGGTCGAATTTTGCCTGCAGACCCCCTATTCGGGATTTACCCGAAACATACGATTTGAATTCGATCAATCAGAGGGCCTAGATCGTCCAGACGCTAGCGTAATAATACTATCAGATTCACGTTATTGTGCGATGGCGAAATTAAGCCAGGTTGAAAGAGTACGATTATTTGCAGCTTTCCGTTGAATCTATCAAATTGTTTTATTTAATACGAAAATATGAATGCTATACTTGAGTCACAGTGCTGGGAGCGTCTGTGGTATCTATTTAGCTGAATTTAAACGAGCTTTAAACACAAAATTGCTTAAAAAATCCTTTAACTTTTTTCTATGTTTTATAATAAGCCATATTTTCAAACTTTCGGTTATTGTTTGGTTTCAGTTGCCTCTTTGTTGTACCTTTTATTTCTACTCAGAATATTCTAATTGCCTCCTGTTTTATATTATGTTTTTCTTGTAATGTTCTTGTTTTGTCATGTGCTTATATAGCACTGTTATTGTTAGTCTTTGTTTTGTCGTCGCTTTGTATAAACTGTACATTTAATGTTATATTATTAGATCTGTATTGGGTAAGGCGCACTGTCGGAATAATTTTAAGGACATGACCACTAATACTAAATTACTATTTTGAAGTTTGTTATAGTAAAGCGCACTTGAAGTGTAATAACACTAAGCTACTCTATAAAAGTGTTATTATTAATATATTTTTTTAATTATGGCAATTGCTGAATTTTTTTATTTGAATACCGTAAAAAAGTTCCAACTGCTCTGCAACCATTTAAGGCGAGTGCGATCATTGTTTTCCTAATTGGGGTAAGTTTTGTTGTTAGGTGAGAGGAAAGTGGAAAAGAAACAGGGTATATCGAAGTTTGGGTAATTCCTGATGTTAGTGGGTATTGAAATCGAATAAATATAATAATCAATATAAACTGGATGAACACGAACAGAACACCTTTGCACTTTTCTAAAATAATATACATGGGATAAGCCTTTTCTTAAATGTGACAATACCGCACAAGAGTCCCAAAATATCTCAACCGTCTGGAACCAGTGAGACTAAGGCATCCCCAATTGGGTATGTCGTGAGGGGAAGGAGATGAGAGGAGGAAGAACACGGCTAAAGCCATTTTAATCAACGTTTCAATTCTGAATGGTGGTCTTACACCAGGGTGATGCTAAGAGTATCTTCCACTGCTCTAAGGAGCTAGCAGCATTGATCCCCGGTGCACCGGTGTACCCGTTCACAGTTGATGTTGGCTTCATGAGAACGGGCAGTTTCTTCAGCTTGTTTTTGTATAAGATGGTTCGAATGTGGAACGAACAACCGGCATCTATTTTTCCCCCATCATATAGTCCGGGCCACTTTTATTACAGCCACTACTGCCCAACAATGGTGCTCTTGTTAGGTCTCTTTATGAAAACCTACAACTTACTCGTATACCTTGTATACTCGTAGTACTCAAATACTACTCCTTGGTCCTCAGTAGGCTGGGGAATGGTTCAACTGTCTGGAATCCTCATGAGGCGGGGTGCTCCCTCACAAAGGAGAGTATAAAATAGTTTCCTGAGCTTTCTCTACTTGAGGGAGGGCGGCCACTAAGCCTGGCTCTACTCGACGAACTTTCTTCTAAGAATGCTCAGTCTTCACTTCTTGCAGCTTAGAGGAGAAGGGAATGCTGCTTCTCACTTATTTAGGCTGGAAATAATTCGACTGATGCGAGACTTTGTCGAAAACTATTTAAGAGCCCATTATCATACATTATTCTAACTTCCTGCCTATCTATTCTGCCTATTCCTATTGTGGGTAAGAGTATATTGCTCCTGAACAATATCGTTTCCGATATCGATATATTTTGCGTAAACGAGGACAGATTTAAAAGCAAAATTCTATTGATTCTTGAAAGAGTCTCTCTCTCATTGATCAGATTTTCACTGTTTTAATTTTTTTTTTTTGAATTTTTTTTTTTTATTTTTGTAAATCTTTCATTTTGCAAAATAATGTGTGATTTGTTGTTTTCAAATTCAAAGTTTTCAGAAATTTCATAACATTTTTTATTATAAATTTATTTGTATCAAGTTACCACAGTCAATGATTTAAGTAGGTATGGTTTTGGGATTGTCATTAAAAAAAAATTAAAGCTCTTTCGGCTAAAAATTAAAATAACCGTATTTTATTAAAGCCACGTTACTGTGTATTTTAAAGATATTGTATTATTTGCAGCCCGTTTTTCTCAAAGTGTCAGTCGAAGTAATGATCAGTATTCGGTATATTTCCTAAATTCTAACAAAACTAACTTTTACCATTATTTTTCTACGTGTACAAATATTTGTTTTAAGGAAATTGCTTAAACAGTGAAAATACCAGCCAAAAACAATTTGCTTCAGAAATTGTGGAAAATTAGAAGCCGCATTGGCGCAAACCGGTTACAGCTTACATGCCGTAGGCATTAGGCAGCTTATGTACATATCGTAGGCATAGGCTGATTAAAACCTGCCATTTTCAATTTTGATTTCGTTGCTCGTGTAAGAAAACTTGATACATTATAATAATGCATGTAACGGTGATAAGTAAATCAGGGCTAGTTATCAAGATGTTGTAAGCTTTCTGTATATCGCCCCACCCTTACACATGATCAGTAAATCTGGATGAGAAATGAAAGATGAATTAGCTGCAGAAACAGGATAGGAGCTGGCTTGATCACGTGTGTACTTGCACATAAAATACTGCCGGCAATTCCAAACAGAAGATTTTCAGTTGGACTTCCCTATAAACGTTGTCTCTCCACTAACTTCAAGAACAAGCTGCATTGGATGGTTGAGAACACCTAAAACATGTTTGTAATGATTAAATGTTTGTTATACTGTGTAGGGATAGTCGGGGTTTTAAGAATTATTTAACAGTAGTTTCGTTATAAAAAGGTAGAGTCTTCACTTGATATCAGATATATGGACCCATCTGGGTATCTACTACGATCAATCTTGACTAATGCGACGAGGATATGGACTGTGGTTATTAGGTGGCATTAGGCAGTATTAGGGGAGCACGGTCAGCATAATGATTTCGACAGCCGGTAGAAAAAAACCGTCTTGTGAAGTGTGAGAAAAGGGAAAAAATGTGGCGAGAATCTAACTCTTCTATAAAAAAAAAAATTTTTGCTACTATAAACTAAATTGTTTTTTTAATTTTTTTTCCGTAAATTTCGTCGTTCGGTTTCGCCAAACGTTTGTAAAATATTTTTCAAATTGCGAAGCGAAGAATTTGTGTGCTTTTCGATACATTTCTCGTAATGAATAAAGATTTATTACAAAACGGCGTTCGTGAATTCAAAAAGTGGACCTTTGAATGATATCATTTTCAGAAAAATAATTTTTAAAAAGACGATTTAAAAAAAAGGCTTATATTTTTAATTGATTTAAAAAGATTAGTGCTAATCTGAACCACTTTTGATAGTGTTGCCCGCGTTATTTGAATTACATAAACAGGTTTTCTGGACGCGAGTAGAAACCATGTCTTTTCAAATATTATAAAATATTGCTATGTTGTCCGCCGGACCGTAGGCGGAGTACTACCTAATTAGGGTACTTTGAATACTATCGGGACGTGTACGCACGGAAATCTGTTCTATGTATTAGTGCGGATACCTTAGCGTAAGCGAAGGTGTGCAGTAGTATTGGTGAACAAAACCGGCGACACTGGGCACAACAATTCCACACAGTATGAACTGCTCATAGCACATCTCGTTCTTCTAATATCTTTGGTTGAAGCAACGGTTTTTTTTATAAATAAACATTTTTTTAATTAAAAGTTTTTACATTTTGCGTGTTTATAAAGCAATGTTTTTTTCCAACATTAACTGAAAGCTTTGGATTAGCAGAAAGTGTACTGAATAAAGCGGTAAAATCCCTTTTCAAGAGTGTCGGTGACATAAGTTGGAACAGTACATACGATATAAGTATCAAACTACGCGTCTTAACCTACACAACCCGAATGGCTCGGTGAAAAAATGATCAGTAAGCTCCTTGTCACCTTTTCGTCTCCAAAGATTATTTTTTTTTTTAAATTTGTAGTCCCACACCCTTGCTTCATTCACATTCAAACATCAAATCTCTTAGCACTTTTACCAATTAGTTGCCTGCAACGGTCAAAAAGCTAATTTTAGGCACATACGTTTAAACGGTTCCATGATAACTCAACACAGTGACAATTCAACACACTTTTTAAAAGTGATATAAAGTCATTAGAAACGAGGATTTTTTTTAACCTAACCTAACCTAACCTAACCGAACCTACTTAACCCAGTTAATAAAGATTTTGTTTCATCACTTTCCATGACTTTATATAACTTTTTAATGTGATGAATTATCATTGTGATGATTTATCCGGTCACCGTTCAAACATGCATATATTTTAATACATTTGTGGGCAGACACTCATTGCTTCACCCATATTCAAAAATCACATCATAAATATAAAATTAGGCACACACCTCGCGCTTCATCCACATTCAACACCAAATCATACATTGCTTTTGTTTTTACACTTTAATTTACTCAAACATTTTTTTACCCGTTAGTTGCCTGCAACGGGCATAAATCTAGTTTTTATTAAAAAAATCAATGCAAAAATATCCCAATAAGTAAGGTTCGTTCGTTATATATATATATTTTATGTTATAAAATTTCTCACAATTATATTTCTTAGTATTTTATTACCTTTCTAAACCATAAATACAGAGTTAATAGCCGCTTTAATATTTTTCTGCACAAAAAAATAGTAAGGTTATAATATGTAGCTTACCTAGTTTTTAAAATTGTTTTTTTTTTTTAAACTTTATTGCTATAATTTATCATTGTACAATAAATAATATATATCGCATAAAATCATTAAAATGTATGAAAGTAAACAAAGGTGCACAACTCATGTCGCCATAAGGCACTAGTGCAGCATGTTGCCATCAGAATGTATGGGAAATGTCAGAAGTTGGAGGTATTATTAATATAATGGGGTATTTGATGTAATTTATAGTAAGTATAACGTACCTCTCATGTGACAGCACTAAATTGTGGAACATTCTACTCTGTAGTTGTGTAAAGCTTCCTTTACCACGGTGATAATTCCAACTGGGCGTAATTTCAATTCTGCACTACCGTCGAGCGTCGTGCCAAATTAGCAATTAATCCGTAGTTGCGGAGGCAACTAAAAAGGCACGTATACACTTTATACACGTATGCACGTATACACATATAGTTGAAACTGAACAAATAACAATTTATTTGATAAATTGATATTGCGTGTAATTGATTTTAATTATTTTCACGTGTTTGACCAACCCACAAGACAAGGGTCCTGGGTTCAAGTCCTAGAGGTGACCGTATCTTTTTCTGATTTTTCTGTTTCAGATTTTCGTTTAGAAATCGCTAATATTGTCTTCTATAGTTAAATATTTGAAGTACGCTAAAGTGGAACTTACTCCCCCCACTCCCGGAGAGATCCTGCAGATCAAAACCGAGCTGGGCAGCCTTGTCAAGAGCATCAAGGGCGGTCCACTCTCGTGGGCGTTGAATATGTACGTATAATATAACGTTATGTGGTTCTACGTTGGAGAATGTATCGGCAAACGAAACCTCATCGGTTACAAAGTCTAAATAATCCAGTTATCATATTTATTAATACCGATTTCCATATATGCTTCAAACTGTCATCACCTGTATGGACAGAGGCGGATTTGCCTATAGGCCTATGTAGGCCCGGGCCTAGGGCGGCCAGATATTAGGGGCGGCCAATCGTGACAAAAAAGACACATATGATAACAAGAAATTTCTTCCTAAGTACCTAAATATTCTACGTACGAAATAGCGATATGCAAGAGCGTGTTCACACACAGCACATGGCGCGCCCTCACGCCCCGCAGCCGCCCTCGCCACACCTATGATACTGAGAAAGGGGCGGCTACATGGTCTGGGGCCTAGGGCGGCCAAGACTGCAAATCCGCCTCTGTGTATGGAGATATATATTTCATGTTAAATAAACTAAAGTAGCCTATTACAAGTATTCAAACGCCGATGTTTTTAAACTTTTTCATTTAATAAATAATATGTATCTTTTGTATCAGAAAGAATTTGCTATATATTTATTTATATTAATTTTTAATGCAATTGTCTTGCAGCGAAATAATCAAATTTTGATTCCCTCGGAATACTTATATTTTAAATTTGACTGTTTATAAAAACCCGATGAAAACATTTTGTTTTTTAAAGTAGCTCCCCACAGAAGGTCCAGAGTAAAAAAAAATCCCTCAGGACCTATGTAATCTTTGCGAATACTGTGTGGAGGGTCTTTTTAGGGAAAGGAAAGAGAGATAGTTCTGGGAAGGAAAAGGTATTTATTTATTTATTCATTCATAAAATGGTACATTACAAAAGAATCCTTCGCCGCTGATCTCACTCGGGAATTCTTATGTCGAGATGAACATCAACATAATTATATTTAATCAAATAAGTAAAGTACACAATACATACAAGGGATTATATTGAAAATGAAATTTTTGAAAATTTCCTCGAATAGATTGAACGAATATATAATTTTGAAATTTTCACAAAGCATATTATAAAACAACGGACCTTTATAAGAAAAACTCCTTTGTCCAAAGGATGTTCTGGTATTCACCGGCTGATACATTGATGGTGCTGCCACACGCAAAGCTCACATCAACAGATAATATAAAGCACAATAGCGCTCGCCATACAATCCCATACAGACCCGACACACGTAAAAAGATAACGCGCTATAAGTGTGGTTCTGAACTTCGCTAACCGAATTTATTTTACGTAACCGCTCCCGACGCGATATTTGAAAAGTTATGCGTCCCCCTCTCCGCCGTAAAAAGGAGAGGGGGTCATTTTAATTACGGAGCTACCGACTAAGTTCCGTGTTCCCTTTGACAGCCATGACATAAGCAGCCTAATAATGCATTTCTTATTTATTATGTTAGCTCATATCGTCATGTGTGCTAGTAAATTTAGAAACATAAAAAAAAAACTTTATTTGGCAAACATACTTAACATATATTTAAAATATAAATATAATCAATATTTGAATTTGAAGTAAACTAATTTTGGCCCTTTCAAAGTTAATCATATTTTTAATCTCAGTATGTTTATATGGTAATATCATTCGGTTTTTTGATAAAAGTTGGACGGCTTGGACGAAAGTTTATTTTACAATAATTTATTATATGTCGCTTTCGTCGATCGGCGTGCGAACTGCGAATTTCCTGATTCGACGGAGAGGTTATGTCAGGTTATGTGAAAATGCGCTATTTACGCGCAGATTGTTTAAAATCTAAAAAGTTTATAAATAGCATTTATAATTATATAGTTGGCGGCATCATCATCTGAGGATGAGCTGTCCAACAGATCCAGCAATAGGCGACAAGTATCATCCATTTCGAAAACGTGCTCAAGCTGTCAGTAAGTAAAGTTATCACTTTGACAGATGAAATTATGTTCCTCGGCCGCTCTCGAATTCAACTGACCCCCTCTCCTACCATAGGAAGAAATATTTGATAGCGTCGTGTGTCGGTAGAAAAGATGATGCGCTGTACATTAACTTTTGATGTGAGCTTTGCGTCTGGCAGCACCATAAAGAAGAACCCAATCTAGTGTTGCGCACTTGTTATAATCTTTCGGCAGTATCACTGTTGTTATAAAATTTACAGAGTATATTTCAAAGTGTATTATGTACAACTGCCTCACTTACATCATTTTACTTACACTATATAAAAACTGTGACGAATACAAAAAACTTTTAAATTAATTTTTGTGCCACATTTAAAGGCTCTAGGGTAGTCTGGTGACGAGAGCCCCAACATACAACATTATATGAAAACATTAATTGCACAAGCGCATAGTATACAGTTTTTAATGTAACCATGTCCAATATATTTCTTAACGTCTTGAAGATGTAGGCTAGTTTTCGTATTTTGTTTGGTATGAGGGGTGAGTAGAAATCTAGTGGTCAATGTGTCGAGGAGTGACGGATGAATCCATCCGTTCCACTGCGTTTCAAGGCTATTGGTTGAGAGAGAGTCCGGCTGGAGATATCAAAACGTCTCCCAGCCTCTCCGGATCCAACCCACCAGGCAGTAGATGTGCAAACGCATTCGCCGCCAAGACCTATATAAACCTCACCCCATGAACTCGGGCACTCCTGCTAAGCCACCAAACGTACCGAACCACTTGGGGTGACCTATGTTATTTATACATTAGATTAAATATAATTTTCTTGTAAAATATGTACATAAAAATAAACATGTAAATGTTTGTTTGTTCAAAATCTTTCATCTCCAAAATTTCCTCACCGATTGATTTTCAATTTTCAACGTTGCATTTGAATACTCGTTTTTTATATATAGACATCATCTGTGACAGATAGGGAGAGGTTTTTTAAACAGCGCCATCTGTTGGACGTTAAAGCAACACGCGCTATTATTCCTCTATCTGCACAGACAGACTGAGCCACAGCAATGCGTGGCAGGGTACACCTATTGTGTAGTAAAAATATTGATGGCAAGTTTTTTTTCATACGATGATTTTCGATCCATTCAAATTATAGCCGAGCTGAAACACTTCCACAACTTTTGTCGTAATCATTACCTACGCATTAACAAGTATTCCCCCGATTAAAACGGTAGCCCTGAGGGCTTACATTCTGGCTTAAAGTTTTAACTGCTTTAGTAGGCTGTCAATGGCACATTACAAAGTTATTGTTACACTGCCGTATGTTTGGGATAATGGGTAATGTTATTTCACGTTGATAGGCTGGGTACGTCACACCGATATTATGTATTAGGCCAACTTAAGTACAGTACTACGCATTTTGAAGTGTCACGTGACCGAGTCAGTGCCATCGCGACAGTTTACAAATGACGGCTTTTGTTGTTCATAATCGTCGTTACTATTGAGTTGTGTGCTATTTTCCCCCAAGCATATTAAACAAATAGTGTGATTAAAGTGAAGCTTACTAAGCGACAGTACTGATTTCGTAATTTGGTTGGCGGTTTTCTCTACAACGACTACTGAAGCGATTAACCAATATAAGCGTATTATAAGCATTATTGTGTTCCCAATGTAAGGTCAATTATTCAAACACTTAGGGTAAAATTGATCAAAGAAGGTCAATTACACAAATATTTCAGGTGAAATTGATCAAAAAACGTTAATTATACAAATACTTCGGGTGAAATTGATCTAACGAGCATTTATACAGATATTTTGGGTGAAATTAATCAAACAAGGTAAATTATATCGATACTTCTGGTGAAATTGATCAAACAAGGTCAATTATAACCATACTTCTGGTGAAATCGATCAAACGAGGTCAATGAACAAAACCGCAATTGCATTGTCTTTTATGAAGCCGTACTGATTGATTGAAAACTGATTTCTTTCAATTTAGATTATATTTCCAACCAACTAACACAAGTCAAAAGGAAAGCTGTAATGTGGAGATGTGTTATTATTCCTGGATAGTTATGTACCTATAAATCACTCCTGCGTCGTATTTAGGTAATACCTAAAATCATAGAATATAGAAGAAAACAAGAACTGCGATGTGGGCGTATTTCATAATCTAGAAGTCTTTGTTCAAATTTAAAATATAGAACTGTGTTTCATCATCATTGTGAAATTTTCGCTAAGATCTAATTTAATGGAATGGACCAAGCGCCTGCTAAATGGGCTAGAACCAAAAGCACTTTGCAAAACTACATGCAAGGCATTTCTAGTGTGCATTATATTTTCAGTGTCTAAAGCATGATTACACATAATGCATTCTGGGTTAATGTAGGGAGCGAAATTTAAATTTGTCTACAATAGTTACAGAACTTGACAAATCTTCAAAAGTGGTTGGAAATTGTATTTTCTATGTGGCGTACCGCATTAATCTGACTTTCACATGTTTACTTTGTACGCTCTAGCCCAGTTGCACGTACATATGTCTAAACTACATTACATGGAACCCGTACCTGACATACTCCACGTCTAAATAATTAGTCCAGCGGTAAACCGGCATATGAACCCCTTGGCATGTCGTAATTAAGTTCAGTTCTAGATAAAGCAGTTAGGCAATTTTCTATTTAATTACAAATGGAACTTGCATGAAAATAGTTTGTATTCAGATCTACACACACAACCTACTCTTTTTGATTTGTTAGATCAAACAAATACGCTCAATAATGAACTCAAGTTTTTTTAAATTTTTTATCGTTAATGACTTTCTTGACTTTGCTTAGATACCAGTCTTTTTTAGTTTTACAAACGAGTTCAAAGTTAAAATAATCTTCAAAATTTTTCCCGTCTCCCAAAATCGTATCAAATCTATGGATGTGACGTGTGACGTCTCAAAAAGCTTATTTTGTATGGCAGTCGAGACACTTTTTATTCTTAAGATTACACGCGTTAACATTGAAGAATACAAAGCAAAATTTTAGTATCTCGTCACTAATGTTATTGTATTATACCAAAGTGCAAAATGCATCCATGACCGCATCCAACAAACAATTCAATGGTTTTTAAAAATCTGCATTACTACGTAGACTGGTTGCGATGTCAGAATTAGCAGATTCAGTCGTACCAACAAATTGTGTTCTTATTTGATGGTGTTTTATTCGTTTTTTAATGACGATTAATAAATTTCATTTTAAATATATAACAAATCAGCGTTTATTGATGAATATGAATATATATTTTTAAGCCATAATATTTTTCACTCAAGTCCCTTATTTACTGATCCATATAATAAGTGAAGCAATCTGTGTTGGTCTTCGTGTTATTATTATCCACAACGTTACTGCCACATTTGAAACTAAACATACATTTTGAAACATTCACAATATTTTAACTATCCAATCACGTATTTCTTAAAACTTTTATTGGTTTCACTAATCTTCTTGGGTCCAAAAGTTCTTGCGTAAACAATCCCAAGGCTTCTCACGCAACAGACAAGTGCAGATTATTAGATTTCTATCGGACGTGATAAACATATTTGCTCATGTCACATTTTTATGATGACAAACCTTTGATAACATCCTTATCATATCTGTTTACTGTATAATATAGTATCATATCATATCAAACTATCAATCTTTATCTCGTTTCCTCAAGCTAAGACCAAAGCAATTAATTTTAATGAATTTTCGGCCTTATCAGGCATTAAAAAAAATGTCCTTTTTTCTACTTTGCTCTCTCGTGCGTCCTATGAGGAAATAAGGATAATCACAAGTATTACAATAATTACGCCTATACCACTAGGTAGGTACTATATTGCATTTAGAACATTTTAAAATTTAGAAGTAATAGATAGTACTTAACTTTTACTTTTACGAGTGTGGGAAATGTACAATTTTTCACAATAAATAGAAAAGTGACTGGTATAAGCAGTCATTCCTTATCTGACAGCTCTCGGGAAAAATAATACATTATTTTATTGACAACATTACTACTGGTTTTATAAAGTCTGGTCCTACTGCCATTACAAACTGGACTCTACCTGAACAATTCTGGCATAAAAGTGTCCACGTGTGCCGGTGTCTTGTTGAATTTACACTATTTTTGCGGGCTTCACTTATCCCATACAAGACTCGAACAATTTTTTTTCAAACTTTGATGAAATATTAATACTTTAATGAAATGTTTGCAGCTGTTGGTACTGATCTCCTCGATGAGTGATTATGTTTTTTAAAAATATATCTTAACAATCGGCCACAGATAGGGGCTATTTCCAGGCCTTTTTGTGGATAACTTTGGCATTGTTGTAAGAGAGCCACGGCTGTTATTTCAATTAAAAACAAAGTTAAACATAGCTCCAATTAAATATGAAACAATTAGATGAATAATAAAAATTTCCTTAAATGAAAAACACCTAAATTTTGTTTGGTCTAATAATTTGCACAAGTCTGTAAGTTTGTAAAAAAATATTTTAAAAATTATTTATGCCATTTTATTTCTTTTAATAACTTAGACTGTAATTAACTGCGGCATATTTTTAGTAACCCCATGATACAAGGCATAACAACAAATTATTATTTTTAATGCAACATATAACAAATTCAACACATCTACCGAAAAAAAACAATCTTAATTTTTAGCTTTGAAACATTAAAACAATGTATGGAAAATATTTCAATATTACATTATACATAGAGTAGATTGCGTGCATTTAGTCCCATTTAGAAACAATTTCTACGATATTTTAGCATGGAGTGGTTTCAGATTGGTGTAGGCGAAACATGAAAACTGAGGGTGAGTGCTACGATCACAAAAAGCTTTTGTGGGTAGTCTGCTGCCAGCAAAACATTGCTCGATTAACGACCCACCTCGCTCGCACTCAGCTCTACAATTATTTTAACTGAGCAACAAGGGAAAGGGCGTCTAGAAAGTTTCTGGAATTTAGTATTTTGTATCGCACTAAAGCCATATCAGACTTCAAATTGTTTATAACACGATCATCCAAGGGCAGTTCAAAACTATTTTTCAGTGATTTTCACAAAATTTATAGGTATAAGGTTTAAGGCTCAATGTTTCGAAATGCCACACCATGTCCTTCACCAGAAACAAGCATATAATTAACTTTCCCTATTCACTCCGCGATGAACCCGTGATCTCAAAAAGCGAATGTAAAGACCTTGGAGTCTACGTAGACAGTAAACTTATATTTAATACGCACATTTCTTCAATCACTACCAGATCTTACAAAATGTTAGGTTTCGTACTGCGTCTGAGTAAATTATTTAAAAATCCTCGTACGCTAGTAATGCTTTATTCCTCACTAGTCAGAAGTACACTGGAATATGCATCGCCTGTCTGGAATCCCAAATACACTTACTATGTTAATAATATAGAGCGCATACAAAATAAATTCATTAAGTACCTAGGTTATAAATACAACAATAATTATATCTGCACTCTCCAATCCCTGAAATCCAGGCGAACGGTAGCTGACATGACTTTTCTCCATAAAATAATACACAACGAAATAGACTGCTCAGAACTTCTATCCCAAATAAATTTTAACACCCCATTTAAAAGAACTCGACACACCAACCTTTTTTACACAACTAGTAATAATACAAACGCTGCAGCCAATTCCCCTATTTCTCGTATCCTTCAAACATTCAACTCAATTCAAACAAGCACAAACACCGATATATTTTTTGATTCTCTCCCTCTATATAAGAAAAACTTTTTTAGCACACTTAATTCGCCCACATAACACATACAACCACACACAGACACACATGCACACGTACACACACACAAACACTCACACACACCTCTCTCCTTCCCCAGCACACTAATTTAACTTAACTTAAAAATGTAACTTAACCGTAAAATGTATAATATACCTCATATGCATATATGTCAGCAACATGTCATTGGTACCAATTATTGTACTAACTTTTATAATTTTGTAACTATTGTCATCTATGTAATTATGTACTGTTTGTTTCTGCAATAAACAAAATAAAAATAAAATAAGTATTTCCCATCACGTCCGGCAGAGTAGATTTGCTTTTTTATACGAATCGACTGTTTGAATCCGACATTGATTGAATTTAAAAAAAAAGAGGAAGATAAATGTAAATGTATACGTGAGATTTCCAAAAACAAACCCTGTCTCCTTTTCCCACCCCTTAAATTAGAATTTCGAACTCTTGATCTTCAATACAGGAGGAAGTTCACTGTCTATGTGAGATTTTAAATGTGCAATCCCAACCCATTTTTTCACCCCTTAAAGCAGAAATTTCATTTAGTGATTTAATTTTACACATTTGCAGCCTTCGTAATAATCACTTCACAACCGTCAAACATTGTTTTTGTTACACATAGTACAAGGACTATACAATTTATAATTTGGATTATTACTAATAAAAAATTATTTAATTGGCTGCGTAAGATCTGACAACATATCTCTTTGGCAGAATCACGCATGCGCCTAAGGCGACATGCGTATGTTTTTCGTAGGAAAATTAAAACTCTGATTTGTGATTTGTAATGTGTGATTTAAAACATGTTTTCGTTAATAATTTCTTTTCTAATGACCAGTTCACTATTATGTCAGTATATTTTAATATACTTACTATTATCTGGGTTACTTTTCTTCAGAAAAGGTTACTTTTTATCCATTAATAATGTCACATTGTGAATATACTTTCATGTTACCGGAAAAAAGAGGTTATTTGGAACATATTATTTTTTAATTGACTTTTACCCCGTGAATTTTTAAAAATTTCCATGTAAGTAATCTTTTTATAACATAAATGCCTTTTGCATAGGTATTAAAATATAAATGATAAAAAATCATGGTTCAAATTGTGCCGAAATGTATATTTTTTGATTATCCCCTGGGAATTAATATTAAAAATTTTAATTGTAAAGAGAAAAAAATGAAGTAACGATTTTTTTGTTACTTTTTTAAAATAAAGAATTGAGTATTTTGAATTCTGTGAAAGTTTTCGACGTTTTAATCACAAATGTTTGTTATTAGATTTTTTTTCATGTTTTAAACTAAAATATTTTATCTAGTTTTTTAAACGGTTTTTGTTTTTAGGACATCTTGAAAATGAAGAAAAATATAGAACATTAAAATTTCTTGGACAAATTATTGTTGTTTCAAGTTTATACAACAGATAAACAACCCCCTGTGACTGGACAAGCGATGTATACATCTTATGTATCTTTCCATAAAATATTTTATGTCAGTTTCTTTCTATTGTTTCAATTAGTAATGTTTTCACATACACGGTCGTTTATCAATTGAATAAAATTTTCACAACGCTTTTTAGTAAGACCATAGATGTTTAAAATAAGAGAAACATTACTGTCCACGAGCTACATGTCTGATTTTAAAAAACCTTGTTTAAAGCCCTGACAACGCCAGGGACTTCACTTTTTTAATATAAAACAACACCCAATTACATATTTAAAGAATAAAGAATACATTTTACGCACACAGTAAACAAATTTTATTGAATTTATTTTACCCACCGTAACAGTCAGCTTATGAAATTTTTAAATATCAGTAGAAAATATTAGACTTTTTTTTAGAATAAAAAACAAGTGTTATATGTGTTAGTTCACGTTAGCGTCTTTAGTTTTTGGTAGGTAGTTTCTCCAATTTTTGTGGCCGAAAATTATTTCTCTTTCATTTATTTGGTGGTAAGGTAAGGTGATATAATATGGAGTTAATGCTTGTAATGCCATGAAGTTAGCTATTCTCCAGACACAACATCCAAATTCACCTTTAAGATGGCGGTATTCAACAATTTATTTTTATTAATTGTAATCAAAACATAACAAAAATATAAACATACACACATACTAATTAAAGTATCATTAGATGTAATAGAAAAATACATAATAGCTCGGTAATAACAGTAGGTATATTTAAGTTGGACATAGCTTGCCTTTACGAACCTTTATTGAGGCAAACATTTTCTAGATGAACCTGTTTCGAGGCAGAATTTTACTAGGAGAACCTGCATTGAGGCTGAATTTTACTAGATGAACCTGTATCAAGGCAGAATTTTACTAGACGAACCTGTATTGAGGCAGAATTTTAAGCAAAACTAATTAATATGCTGTACGGCATGGGTGCTCAAACTTGAACTGCTGGCGATCTACCTCAATGTTATTAGATTCCGATCGATTGACTCTGAGAGGCTGGAAGTATGCGTGATGCAGGATTTTCGTCTATGTAGGTGTATCGTGGCGCAGGTATAAGTGTATATATATAGGGACGTTGCATAATTGCATGGCCACGAATCCACATAGAATTTGGAGGAACGACAGAAATTAGTTCGCAATATGCATTTTTTTTAGTCAAGGTAGGTCTGCACTAAAAAGTCAATGAAAAAACTTATATTTATTCAAAATTGCAAGTTTATTGGTTCTAACAAAAGCGAACGAGTTCTAGTTTCTAAACTTAACTAAATAATGACTTTGGATGTTGAAGCGTGGCACTGCATGTCCTCAGCATACTTTTCATACGATGGTACGTAATAACCGAGTGCTAATCGCAAGCACGATGACATATGTTCGTCAGTTAGTCGATTGCGATATTTTGACTTAATTATGTTCATTTCAGAAAATGCAGACTCGCACAAGTATGTTGACCCAAACATTGCCGTCAACTGAAGGGCGATTTGCTTTAGATTCTGATATTTATCTTCAGATATAAAATACCAGAATTTCGTATCAGATGTTTTTTTTATTTATTTTATTTATTTTTTTATTTATTTATTTTACGCCCAGAGGGCTTTTACATGGTTGGTAGTATACATAATTTTAATTTGACAGATACTTTAAAAGTTACAAAAAAAAAAATTACATTTGATAAAAGCTATGCAACAAGACATACAAACACAAGAAACAAAAACAGAAAATTACAGCTATTTGTAGGTTTACATGATGTGTTTAGGAGTATTGATGAAATAAATGTTTTAAATGATCCACAAAACTTGCCAAGTTGGTATTGAATATGTCAACATCACCCAAGTAATGATTTCCCATGGTGTGAAGTCGTTGTATCGGAGAGTGGGCAATGTAGTTACGCTTATGTGTGCTGCTGTAGAATATTGTATTTTGTCGTGTTGTTACTGTGGGCCTATGTATGTTTATAAGTTGCAGGAGTTCACAACAGTCGAATTTAGAGTTAAGTATTTTGAATAAGAACGTTAAATCGTTTATTTTACGTCTATCTTCTAATGTATGTATTTTTAGAGTATTTAATAAGAAATTGTATTTCAAGTCTTCGACAGGGATATTTAATTTAAAATTTATAAAACGTAGAAATTTTTTTTGTATTCGCTCAATGTTGTTAATGTGAATTTTGTAAGATGGAGACCAAACTACTGAGTTATATTCAATTAGACTTCTTACTAGAGATACGTATAATAGTTTAATGGCTTGTAAAGAATTAAAGTTTTTAGTTGTTCTTAATACGAAGCCTAGTGTTTTCATACCTTTGTTCACAATTTGATGGACATGATTGGTGAAACTTAGTTTTTCGTCCAAAATAATTCCAAGATCTTTCATTTCCGTGACTCTTTCTAAAGCTATGTTATTGATGGAATATTCGAATAAAACAGGATTTTTGTCTATGAGATGTAAATCTGATATTATCTGCAATACCTCATTTTCAACAGAAGATGAGTCCATGTTAAACTGACTTGCTATTTCAGTAGCAGATCCCTAAATGTTTTTACACAAAAAAGGGTAACTCATAAAAGATGCGATATTTACCAATTTACTGAAATCATAAAAACGTCTTTCGAATTCACCCAAAATATTTGATAACTCTCCCTTATAAATATCAAAATTCAACTGAGGAATCCTTGTTTTCAAAGACGGAAAATGTTTCTTCTTTTTTCAGTTGATCTATTATAAGTTGCAATTTACTTTTGAATGCGTTTATTGCGCTAATCATCTCAATAATAGTTTTTCCTTTACCTTGAAGCTCCAAGTTAATGGTGTTTAAATGCATTGTAATATCTGTCAAAAAAACTTAATCAGTCAGCCATTTTCCATTTTTCAGCATCTGAGTGTCATCACCTCTTTCGTCCAGAAAATTTATTATTTCGGGCAATAATTCTTGAAACCTTTCTAGGAATTTTCCGCTACTCAACCACCTGACGTCCGTATGAAGAACTAGATCAGTGTGTTCAGCAGATTCACTATCTTCTAACTGTAATTTGAAGATCCGTCGTTGCAAGCTACGGTCACGGATGGAATTCACAATTTTTATTGCTATGTCCATAATCTCCTTCATGTTTAGTACTTTTGAACACAAAAATTGTTATTATTTTTTAAATTATATATCTAATAATAATAATTATATTTGACAATTCAAAATTATTTCACCAATAAATGAAGAGATCATATGTCTCGACGCCATTTAGTGAGAAATTTAGCACTAACAAAGCCTTTCCTACAAAAATAAAGTTGGTTGTTTACAGATGAAAAAATATAATAAGCAGTAATTGTTGATTGAGGTACTAGTATATATTGAATCATTTGGCGGGTTGGAAATTAGCCGACATAGCTCAGTGGATACAGAGCACCTGACCGGACATCAGAAGGCATGGGTTTAATTCCCGTTGGCGGCATTTATTTTTACTCGGGAGATATTTTCAATTTGTATTAGTATTTCGGATGACTAATTATTGCTTATAATTATTTGTTACAAAACTTTTTGATGAATAAAGCAATGGAATGAGAAAAACTAAGGTAAATCGTCGTTAGCTCGACACAATGCCACAAAACCATTTTTGTTTCCAGTCATTGCTGGCGCTCCATCGGTTGTAATGCACACTAGTTTATATATTGGTAGCTTATAGTTTGTTACAAAATTGAAGAAAACGTCATATATATCTTCGCCACGAGTCTTTCCTTTCAGAGGAATCATTGTCAAAAACTGACTGACTGATTACTGACTCCCACTATTCTGCTCCCACAGCCCAGTATATATATCGGCACTCAGTGGAAAGGTCCAGAGACAGTGCATACCCGCGCTCCGCGGCACGTGGAACTTTCTCAGCTCACAGCGAATACGAAATTTGCCAGCTGTTCCAGAACACTCCGTTCAGTAACTCAGTCCGCTACAAGCTACAAATAAATAATAAAAAAGAAGGCATAAAAATGGGAAATTTTTCTCGAGATCGACTCAAAAAGCACTCGCGATCGACCGTTTGAGCACCCCTGCTCTACGGTTTACCAATACATTTAACATAGAATATCCTATAAAACCATGTATTTACTTGTACAATATTACTCACCATCCAAAGTTCTAAATGAAATAAATTATAAATATAATTTTTTTATGAAATTCGCGAGACTTGTGTCGCGTCTTGTGTGTTGTGATTCGTGAGTTCACTGGTTATTGGTCGACCTTTGAATACTATTGAATATCCATTGTTTAGGGGCGATTTCGTATAGATTTATACTTTTTATTTGTCTTGATTTGTTGAGTTATTATTGTATAGTTTATATGTACAATCTCCGAAGATTCTTTGTCCAAATGTATTTATTTTTTGAGGATTAGTTGGAATTCTTTTGATTTACGTCGCTCGTTTTGTGTGTTTTGAGTATTTTCGTAAAATTGGGATAACTTGGGTTAATTTGATCGGATTCTAACGTAAGGAAGATGGTGTAGAAACCTAAAAGAGAATGGTAAAATTAACTAGGCAATCAGATTATATGCACATTTTCTATTCACCAGGGCGATAGTTTAAATATCTTCGACTGTTAAACGAAGTGCAAATATACTATAAATATTTTAATATATTGAAAATCCATTTGGTATTAATAGATTTATATTAGCCTTTGCCGGACTTGTAATTTGCATCCTCTAGAGCTTTAGAGTAAAGAAACAGATAAACGATGGAATTTAAAGCTTTATTATGAAGTTAGTCAAAATTTCTGCTAAATTACGTTGAAATATTCTCTTGAAATTGAAATTCACAAAACTTTGCGACCCTCCTTCTAAGTGCTTCGACATAACGAGTATTACAAGATAATACCTGCGATGAAACCAATTCCTTTCAGCGTTATAGTCACGATGTTCTTACCGTCACCGACTAGAGGCATCGGCGCTAAACACAACCAACCGCGTGAGTCCATACCAAATACCAATCACCATACACTACTACCTCCATTCCTCTCACTATCCACACGTCTCGGCAATATCCTTATTACTTATCAGCATGTGCCGGCACTAAGCTCTGCACGTACAGGTTAAGGTTAAAGAGAGTTAAATGTTGTTTGCACGACTGGGTTTTCGACTTTCCCACACTGCTCAAATAGTTGTAATTCGTAATCTAACATAATAATATAACCTAACTACAATTATTTATCAGTAACGCTTCGAGTACAATCGACGATTCAAAAAGGGAGAAAAAATTTGCCTCTATAAATCCTGTGTTGATCTTCGACATATTAAATATGAATATAAAGGAGATTATATAAATTGGTTTTAAATACAAAAATCACAATTAACCCACAAAACTGTGCATTTTTGTATGAAAAGTAACATCTCCAGTAATGAAAAATATTTTAATAAGATCTTAAAACAAGATAATTACGGAAAAATCTATTGATTTTTTGGGACGTGGTAAGGAGACAAATGAAAGAGGTTGTGAGGTCACAGCGTTTATTGAGTCAGTTAGTAGAGATATGACTCCAAATCAATGCTCTCGCAGTTGGTAGATGTAGTCGACGGTGAATTCCCCGGGCAGAAGATCGATACCGAGTCGGTGAACGTCCTCGGAAAGATCGACACCAGATGTAAGCGGAGATGAACGGTGGACTGGTCGAGGCGATGAAGTCAGTGGCTCGACACCGCGTTGGTGGATACTGTACTTATAGATGGTGTTCAGCGCCGGGCAAGACGTTGGGTCTTCCTGGTACTCTAGTGTGAAGTAAGAGAGCGAAGATACTGTGGATCTTGACAGCTTGATACGAGCGCTAATGGGCTGCGTACCCTTGGCCCTTGGCCCTGAGTCGAGTGTGACGAGGTGCGAGGGACCGACCAAAGCGGCTGCCCGATTCTTTTGGCGGCGGGCGCTTGTACTGGGTACCCAGTTGTAAGACTCTGTAGCGACAAATTATTGGCTGACTGACTTTAGGTACCTCGACGTAGCCGCTTTAAATAGGCTACAAATACAATCAATTACAAGCAATACCTTGCGAAAAGCGTATTTTAATAAAAATAAATTAATTAACGCCATCTATGAACACCTAGAATATAACGAGTGTATTGTAACATTAAAGACGAAATGAGTTTTACAAAGCAGCAAATCGAACAATCCATCGAAATTTAAGCTATTGTTTCGTTGAGTTTGCAGCATGTTCTCTATTATTTGGTAAACGCAAATATTACAACTCACAACGTAATTTCTCTCATCGGCAAATAATTTATATTGACTCTTTTCCGTTCTGAACTAAATTAAATATGATGAAAAATCTCTTCATCTAAAAACATATTTGTATGTCTCCTCTACACTGTTGATGAGACAATTTTTCTGTGGGGAAGAACCCTGAAAGCTACTATCATCACTCCCGTATCGCGCAGCTGTTGCTTGGATTATCATTGAATGTCTACACATTAGCTACTAGTAGCTAATCACGCTCATTATCAGTACACCCACCACACCATATTATTCACCGCGATATTTTTTTATATTATACTTAAATATATTTTTAATCCAGGCAAGCAAAATAAAACAAACAAAAACATTGTTACGAAGCACAGACGAGGCGAGCGCGTGTGCTTCAAATATCATAATTCCACATGCCTCCCTAGTTTAGTCTCACCAATAATGTAGAGCTGGAATTCCAGTTTCATGCAAATTTTTAATTAACTCTTATTGTCAGAATGAATGAGAAAGAGTAACTTCCATGTATTTCAACAGCAACTCGATTTGCGAACAGTTTGACGGCCCCGTGGTCGAGGAGTAAGGCTCCCGATTATCAAGCTGAACGTCGCGGGTTCACATCCTGGCGTGCTCAAGTAAATAGGGAATTCTAGTGCATTTTGTAAATAATTTATTTCAATAAAGATAATTATTTTATTATGTGCCTCTTTTTTTCTTTTTTGAAGTGAAACTTCTTTACCCGCGTCATGCAATTTCGAGTACCGGAGTAAAACCAACTCATGACCGAAACGAAAATGCGGGACCGATTAAAGTTCATTTGATCTAGTCAAAGTTTTGAAGTAAAATATAAATGCTTCTTAGCTCATCTCGACAACTGGCGTTGGTGGTGTAATGGTCAGCGTAGTTGCTTTCCAAGCAGTTGATCCGAGTTCGATTCTCGGCCATCGCACATAATTTTTTTGTTTTTAACGCCTTTTTTTTTTTCAATGGTTGACCATAATATCAATCCACTAAGTAATATTTTAGGCCTGTAGCATACTTGAAAAGTTAAAGAATGATATAAAATTTTTTATGATGTTAACGATAAAAAAATAAAAAAAAACATAAAATTACCATAAAAAATGGGCCAACGGCACGCGGTGTTCCCAAGCGGTCACCCATCCAAGTACTGACCGCGCCCAATGTTGCTTAACTTCGGTGATCGGACGAGAACCGGTGTGTTCAACATGGTATGGTCGTTGGCAAACGCTAAACAATATTAATTTCTATTCTACCTGCCAATAAATATATGAAAATTAGTATAAAAAAGCCCTAATAATACTGAAAACATTAGCAAGGTGTGTGCGACGTTGATAAAAATAATCATTACATACGCGCTTGAAAAAGATCGTAATTACATCCATAACTTTGCAGGAATTTTTTTTTTCAATGGTTGACCATAATATCAATCCACTAAGTAATATTTTAGGCCTGTAGCATACTTGAAAAGTTAAAGAATTTTATGATATTATTAATGATAGTAACGATAAAAAAATAAAAAAAAACATGAAATTACCATAAAAAATGGGCCAACGGCACGCGGTGTTCCCAAGCGGTCACCCATCCAAGTACTGACCGCGCCCAATGTTGCTTAACTTCGGTGATCGGACGAGAACCGGTGTGTTCAACATGGTATGGTCGTTGGCAAACGCTAAACAATATTAATTTCTACTCTACCTGCCAATAAATATATGAAAATTAGTATAAAAAAGCCCTAATAATACTGAAAACATTAGCAAGGTGTGTGCGACGTTGATAAAAATAATCATTACATACGCGCTTGAAAAAGATCGTAATTACATCCATAACTTTGCAGGAATTTTTTTTTTCAATGGTTGACCATAATATCAATCCACTAAGTAATATTTTAGGCCTGTAGCATACTTGAAAAGTTAAAGAATTTTATGATATTATTAATGATAGTAACGATAAAAAAATAAAAAAAAACATGAAATTACCATAAAAAATGGGCCAACGGCACGCGGTGTTCCCAAGCGGTCACCCATCCAAGTACTGACCGCGCCCAATGTTGCTTAACTTCGGTGATCGGACGAGAACCGGTGTGTTCAACATGGTATGGTCGTTGGCAAACGCTAAACAATATTAATTTCTACTCTACCTGCCAATAAATATATGAAAATTAGTATAAAAAAGCCCTAATAATAAGAGAGAAGAATACTAGAAGTTTCACTTCTGTCTTGCGTAGGCTTGACACACCCACTTTTTTTAAATGCATTTTCAATTTTTTGTAGTTGTTTTAAAAATTGAAAACGGTCATGTGCCATCTTGACCGCTACGTCACAAGTGCTACGTCACACCTTTGCCGCCGCCGCCGCCATCGGTTTGCAGGATCTACTCAGGCCGGTCAACCGCGACGTCATCGTTCGCCCTTGAACGCTTGATCAATCACCGGGCGTTCTTAGCTGCATTGAAATATTTCGTTCGCGCCTGTTTTGAAAGTAATTATAACTTTAATAAATGATTTTTGAAAATTATAAAAACTATGTATTCTTGTGTCTGAAGTTTTTCTACATATGAATAATTAATAATAAGTGAATTTTTGATGTGAAGAGAATTCCCTATTGTATATATTTGATTAATTCGTGTTATTTCACGATTTAATCATTAGAAATAATATGTAGTATATTTGTGGTACGTTACAAAGTGGAAGATACTCTCAGTATCGTCCTGGTGTAATACTGCCATTCAGAATTGTAACGTTGCTTTAAATGGCTTTGGTCGTGTTTGGTGACCATATCTGAATAGCCAGGTACTTCCCCACCTTCTTCTTCAATCTCCTTCTCCTCTCCACAAAATCCAGTGATTCTAAATGAAAATAAAAAGAGATCACTGGTTCAGATAAGGGTGACTTTGTTATTCCGGTCATTGCTCCGCTTTGTCTTTTTCCCATATTGAACTTTCGTAGAGCTTTCGAATGTTCGACGAATTTCGGGTAAACAAGGGTAAATAGTTTTATTTCTGTTTTGAAACCATTGGAGATCGTAGAATAGCCACTCGAACGACTATTGGAAACATAATATATAATTCAAAATCTCAACAAATAATGAGTTTACTGAGAAATCGGTTGAACTTTTTGGCTGCAATATTCTCGTATTTCGAATACTCCGAATTGAATTCTCTGTCTCTTTGTGGCTGAAATGAGTTCAGATCTACAGTACCACGATACTTTTCGTTGAATAAAATGTTTTATTTTTGCATGTTAGTAATTTTTACATTTCCGCTGTGTTTTATTCCAATATCATTTAAATTCAAGGTGGGTACTGTTTTTTAGTACTTTTTATTGAAATATTTTTTATTACTTTATTTTTATCTTCTATTTTAGGATTTAAGCATTTTATATAAAATTATTATCTTCGTGTCTCAATTTTATCTCTTTGCATTTTATTTCTAACTTTGACCATTTATTCAATGAAATGACTGCTTTTTCGAGGTTCATCTTTAATCTACTATTCCTGGGACATTCTGTTAGTTCATTGGCAATTGACTTTAAGGCTTCGTTCACTTCTGCCATTAGTAGATATGAGATGTAAATTATAACTTCTAAAATGTATATGTAACTAAACTTTAAGTACCTGTTGACAAGCCAATTCAATTGGCTTAGCAGGACTTGTTTGTTGATATGTATTAACTATTCATTCAATAAAAAAATAAAGTAAGACATGGCACTTAAGGCCCAGTACTAAGCGGTCAAAAAATGGTTTGAAAGACAGATATATTATTACGAATGTTAGAGGGAGGGCGCAAATATTAAAAACGATAATAATAAAGCGAAAATTGTGAAAATATTTAATAAAACACGACTTATTTGAAATAGAGCAAAAATCTTGTGACAAATGCTTTAGTTGCATTTAAAGATACACGATAATTTTTTCATGCCCGTAACATATTAAATAACAGAAAAAAAGTATTTTTAATACATTTCGGAGCTTTCTTGCGATCTTTTTCTATCGAGGGAATTTGATATTATTAACATTTCGGCATAACAAACGTATAGATATTATGTTCAAAAATGTTTTTTTTTAAACTTAAAATCATAAAGAATTAACGTGAAACTTGTTATAAATCGGTAGAAATCAGGTATGCGGGGGCTTAAGTAAGTAAGTATTTTAAGTAGGTACCCAAAGATATTAGAAGAACGAGATATGCTATGTTGGCCGCCGGACCGTAGCCGGAGTACTACCTAATTAGGGTACTTTGAACGGTATCGGGTCGTGTACGCACAGAAATCATATATATGTATTAGTGCGGATACCTTAGCGATGCCTTAGCGTAAGCGAAGGTGTGCAGTAGTATTGGTGAACAAAACCGGCGACACTCGGCAAAACAATTCCACTCAGTACGAACTGCGCATAGCACATCTCGTTCTTCTAATATCTTTGTAGGTACCCCATTGCAAAACAAAAGCCTGAAGCCTAATTTTACTATCCCTAAAATGTATAATTGAAAACTTTATAACCTTTGAAAGACCACATTGAATCTAAACATTAACTCGTATAAAATTCATATCAAATCTTGGCTAAAATGCTCTGAAATAGATATATTTTTCTTACAAGTCACAGTCATCTGTAGTATTTACTCCTTGGCAGAATTTTAGCGTTTTTCTTTTTGGATTAAATTTTAATTTGATTTTTAAACTTCCACATCTTACAGTTAATTCCGTTAATTATCATATTTTTACTTTGCTTATAACTACTCCATTTTACATTTATTTTCCTAGAATATGAATGATTTACATAATACTCGATATATTAAATTTAATTTTAAAATCTTTAATCATAAAAACATTTAAAAAATAAATATATTAAAATAAGCTCGCTCAGACTTTGCCTTCATAGAATTTTGAAGTGAAACTTCTTTACCCGCGTCATGCAATTTCGAGTACCGGAGTAAAACCAACTCATGACCGAAACGAAAATGCGGGACCGATTAAAGTTCATTTGATCTAGTCAAAGTTTTGAAGTAAAATATAAATGCTTCTTAGCTCATCTCGACAACTGGCGTTGGTGGTGTAATGGTCAGCGTAGTTGCTTTCCAAGCAGTTGATCCGAGTTCGATTCTCGGCCATCGCACATAATTTTTTTGTTTTTAACGCCTTTTTTTTTTTCAATGGTTGACCATAATATCAATCCACTAAGTAATATTTTAGGCCTGTAGCATACTTGAAAAGTTAAAGAATGATATAAAATTTTTTATGATGTTAACGATAAAAAAATAAAAAAAAACATAAAATTACCATAAAAAATGGGCCAACGGCACGCGGTGTTCCCAAGCGGTCACCCATCCAAGTACTGACCGCGCCCAATGTTGCTTAACTTCGGTGATCGGACGAGAACCGGTGTGTTCAACATGGTATGGTCGTTGGCAAACGCTAAACAATATTAATTTCTATTCTACCTGCCAATAAATATATGAAAATTAGTATAAAAAAGCCCTAATAATACTGAAAACATTAGCAAGGTGTGTGCGACGTTGATAAAAATAATCATTACATACGCGCTTGAAAAAGATCGTAATTACATCCATAACTTTGCAGGAATTTTTTTTTTCAATGGTTGACCATAATATCAATCCACTAAGTAATATTTTAGGCCTGTAGCATACTTGAAAAGTTAAAGAATTTTATGATATTATTAATGATAGTAACGATAAAAAAATAAAAAAAAACATGAAATTACCATAAAAAATGGGCCAACGGCACGCGGTGTTCCCAAGCGGTCACCCATCCAAGTACTGACCGCGCCCAATGTTGCTTAACTTCGGTGATCGGACGAGAACCGGTGTGTTCAACATGGTATGGTCGTTGGCAAACGCTAAACAATATTAATTTCTACTCTACCTGCCAATAAATATATGAAAATTAGTATAAAAAAGCCCTAATAATACTGAAAACATTAGCAAGGTGTGTGCGACGTTGATAAAAATAATCATTACATACGCGCTTGAAAAAGATCGTAATTACATCCATAACTTTGCAGGAATTTTTTTTTTCAATGGTTGACCATAATATCAATCCACTAAGTAATATTTTAGGCCTGTAGCATACTTGAAAAGTTAAAGAATTTTATGATATTATTAATGATAGTAACGATAAAAAAATAAAAAAAAACATGAAATTACCATAAAAAATGGGCCAACGGCACGCGGTGTTCCCAAGCGGTCACCCATCCAAGTACTGACCGCGCCCAATGTTGCTTAACTTCGGTGATCGGACGAGAACCGGTGTGTTCAACATGGTATGGTCGTTGGCAAACGCTAAACAATATTAATTTCTACTCTACCTGCCAATAAATATATGAAAATTAGTATAAAAAAGCCCTAATAATAAGAGAGAAGAATACTAGAAGTTTCACTTCTGTCTTGCGTAGGCTTGACACACCCACTTTTTTTTTGTTTAAACTTAATATTTCCTTGAATTTTATACTTAAATTATCTTGTATTAACTATTCCAATGTTCAAAAACTTTCAATAAAAAGGTACCTACAATAATATTTAAAATGCTGAAATGTACCCAGCATTTGTAAGCATGCGATTAAAAACAAATTTTGAAAATACATAGGTATATGAAAACATAATGGGCTTGTTCACTCCATTAATTTTTGCACGACACTACTACACGTACACTGGAGTGGTGTGGCTTAAGCCTTAGATACATCACGCTTTATTATGCGCGCATAATATGGGCGTGGCATGTACGGATTATTTGTAAGGCTGACACACAACGCTATAATATTCCCCAGGAGAGGGGGTCAGATCAATTGGGGGACTGCCGCGGAATATCATTTCTTTGTATGGGATCTGTCACAGATGACAGCCGCTTAATAACGGCTATACGTAAATTGTTCTGACCCCTTCTCCTGCCGTAAGTAGTAGCCACGCTCACACTTGTAGCACAAGTATGTATGGGATTGTATGGCGAGCAAATAATTATGGAGTTATAAAAAATGCTTTGAACTTATAGCATAATCTATCACCCAACAAAGGAAGAGATTACAACCGGATTATTATAAATTTTAAAATAAAATAAACAATATAATGTAACTTAGATAATTACATTAATACCTAATTAGCATAATATTATCACATTAGTTTTCTAATACTATTATTTAGAATAATATTATATCAACTTTATATTTTTTCTCTTTCACTTCACTTTATATGTATAACTAATTATAAATTATTTTCAAATGTATATGTAAAGTTATATATTTTTTTCTTATTTTTTTTAAATATAATACATATCCATTATGATAGTAATAAGATTATTAAATTATCATTATATCATAATAGAAGATTGTATGAGACGATGTATGAAAATGAATGAGGCAAGGAGTGTGTGCCAAGACCGAGTTGTTTGGCGGTACATCCTCTCTGCCTACCCCTGCGGAGAAGCGGCGTGATGGTTAGTTAGTATAAACTTACATTATAAATATTGATAAATCATACAAGGCATATATTTAAATCCTGGTTTAAAGGTTTTTTGTTTCACTTATCACAAAATTGCATCAGTTTCCTCTGAAATAACAATCCAGTTTCTTTCATCCATCATCTCTTTATATTGAGTTTATCAAAAGATACAAAGCAAAGCAGACTTTATTCATCAGATACTAATAACGCTTCCAGCGTTTAGTGAATAGTCTCCTGATAATGAAAACCGATTCACAGGGTTAGTGCAAACACACGAATCCTCTTACTCAATAAGTACTATTTTTACTGTCGATCCGAACATGTTTTCTAAAAGCGTTATAACTTATTTTACTCTCAAATGATAAAATTTTGATCCTCAGAGTATTCACAATATCCACACCCCATTAAAGAGATAGGTTATAGTTATCAGTGGTGATGTTCTCTGAACTTCTAAAGATAAGCAAATAAGAACATTTATGGTTATATTAATACATTTTGAACAGCGCGCCACTTTAACTCATAGGAGCGTAATCCAGAACGCACCTATGAACAGATAACTCAAATTAAATATTTCATACGAACAATATCCTGTCTCGTAGAGTAAGAGGTACGTACGTCTCTATCTTCAAGGCCAAAATATTCATATTTTATCACGGCGAAGCGTCCGATATACGTTGTCCACGTGAAGTCAGAGCTTTTGTGAAAATGGCATAAATATATCACTTTCAAATAAAAATGTCAAATTTGGGTGCGCCCCGGATTAAAACAAAACACAATTAAATATAATAAGTCATTATTGGTGTACAGAAAATATTTTGGGTTTTTTGATAAAAACTTTTCACTTTTCCTTCATTTTTATAGACACATATTCGAAACATGAAAATATACTGAAAATTTTATATTTTTTTAAGTAAAACTTTAATTATACCCCCCATTGAGCATCGCCACGAACCGCCACTGGTAGGTACTGAAATATCAAACACACTCCATCTCAGAATTTCCCTGTGAATGCAATAATCTTCCCCAGTTTTTCCACAAAGCTTCTGAAAGCATTTCATCGATAAAACATCAAAACATGTAAATTTCCGCTTGCTCAGTGAATTATGGTCGCGCTACGCTTTCCGTGGAAACTTTGACAACGGTTGATGAAGAGGACGTAAATCGGATTAATGGATGATATCGAATGGAGCGCTTGGAAGTGATTGTTGGCAAAATAAATAAACGCGTAGACTATTTTTTTAATGTTTTTGGTTCTCGAAGCGTGGAAAGCAGCGATAACGGCTGTCGGAAAATGATTGATTTCACATAGAGCTAGAATTACAGGCGCTACTGCGTTATTTAAATCTCGTCGAAACTTGTTCCATTATAATAACGCGATAACCGTTGCACGTAGACCGGATTCGGTAGTTGTAGTTAGAGCATTGGGAAAGTTGGAGGTCAGTTGGAGGTAAAAAAGCGGAACCTATTTTTTCGCTTCATGTCTCGCCTTAAAATAATAAATCAATGTGATTTTATGGTATTTGAATTCGGAACATGTGATAAATCTTTATTAGGTTACAGGATTTAAGTAGTTATTCCAAAAGGCTGAATTACACCAGCCGAGTGCTCAGCCGAGTCACTCGCTTTATTACTCGGTCGAGCAACTTGTTGGAGAGTAGAAGTGATCACTTGTAAAAGAGACAGTGGGCATGTCAGCTCGTTTAAAGTGCTATTGACATGGTTACGCCAAGTATGAAAAATAATGATAGTTGTGTAATAACAAAAGTATAAAACACCATTTTTTGAAGTGAAACTTCTTTACCCGCGTCATGCAATTTCGAGTACCGGAGTAAAACCAACTCATGACCGAAACGAAAATGCGGGACCGATTAAAGTTCATTTGATCTAGTCAAAGTTTTGAAGTAAAATATAAATGCTTCTTAGCTCATCTCGACAACTGGCGTTGGTGGTGTAATGGTCAGCGTAGTTGCTTTCCAAGCAGTTGATCCGAGTTCGATTCTCGGCCATCGCACATAATTTTTTTGTTTTTAACGCCTTTTTTTTTTTCAATGGTTGACCATAATATCAATCCACTAAGTAATATTTTAGGCCTGTAGCATACTTGAAAAGTTAAAGAATGATATAAAATTTTTTATGATGTTAACGATAAAAAAATAAAAAAAAACATAAAATTACCATAAAAAATGGGCCAACGGCACGCGGTGTTCCCAAGCGGTCACCCATCCAAGTACTGACCGCGCCCAATGTTGCTTAACTTCGGTGATCGGACGAGAACCGGTGTGTTCAACATGGTATGGTCGTTGGCAAACGCTAAACAATATTAATTTCTATTCTACCTGCCAATAAATATATGAAAATTAGTATAAAAAAGCCCTAATAATACTGAAAACATTAGCAAGGTGTGTGCGACGTTGATAAAAATAATCATTACATACGCGCTTGAAAAAGATCGTAATTACATCCATAACTTTGCAGGAATTTTTTTTTTCAATGGTTGACCATAATATCAATCCACTAAGTAATATTTTAGGCCTGTAGCATACTTGAAAAGTTAAAGAATTTTATGATATTATTAATGATAGTAACGATAAAAAAATAAAAAAAAACATGAAATTACCATAAAAAATGGGCCAACGGCACGCGGTGTTCCCAAGCGGTCACCCATCCAAGTACTGACCGCGCCCAATGTTGCTTAACTTCGGTGATCGGACGAGAACCGGTGTGTTCAACATGGTATGGTCGTTGGCAAACGCTAAACAATATTAATTTCTACTCTACCTGCCAATAAATATATGAAAATTAGTATAAAAAAGCCCTAATAATACTGAAAACATTAGCAAGGTGTGTGCGACGTTGATAAAAATAATCATTACATACGCGCTTGAAAAAGATCGTAATTACATCCATAACTTTGCAGGAATTTTTTTTTTCAATGGTTGACCATAATATCAATCCACTAAGTAATATTTTAGGCCTGTAGCATACTTGAAAAGTTAAAGAATTTTATGATATTATTAATGATAGTAACGATAAAAAAATAAAAAAAAACATGAAATTACCATAAAAAATGGGCCAACGGCACGCGGTGTTCCCAAGCGGTCACCCATCCAAGTACTGACCGCGCCCAATGTTGCTTAACTTCGGTGATCGGACGAGAACCGGTGTGTTCAACATGGTATGGTCGTTGGCAAACGCTAAACAATATTAATTTCTACTCTACCTGCCAATAAATATATGAAAATTAGTATAAAAAAGCCCTAATAATAAGAGAGAAGAATACTAGAAGTTTCACTTCTGTCTTGCGTAGGCTTGACACACCCACTTTTTTTTTCTTTCTCTGACTGACTCGACTGATCGCACTGACCGAGTGGAGAGCGAGTGAAGGGTCTGTTTTGTCTAAATCACTCTACCGCTATTATACCTACTGAATGTACTGATCACATCAGCCGAGCACTCGGCCGAATGCACTGTCTCGGCCAAGCACTCGGCAGGTGTAATTCAGGCAATATTAGGAATATGATATAATAGTATTGCGTCGGTAATGAATTCGTGCAAATAAGGTTTCTATGCACAAATGTCTATGCGTCAATCAGGAATGCGACACAAAACGCTCCTGAGTTAGATTAAATGCTTGACTTCTCGGAAAAGAAAAAGATAACTTAATGAATACCTAAATTCAAAAGTTTTTTTAATTAAATGGTTTAGTACCTTAATGGTTTAGTAACTTAATGGTTTAGTAACTTAATGGTTTAGTAACTTAATTTGGGAGGTGGTCAATGGGTACCGCCGCCCCGGGAACCATACTCTGGGTTACCAACACCTCTGCCACAGGTCACCTGAAGTGGTTCGCTACGTTTGGTGACTTAGCAGGGGTGCCCGGGCTCATGGAGGGTTGTGCGTTCTGGATCACACTGATGAATGGGTCGGCCTACTTACTGCGGGGCGGGCCGGGCTGGGAGAGGCCGGTTGAGGGAGATCCAGTAAACCAGTTATCGCTGTCCGGGCCGCTGGATAGTACAGGGGCCCGACCCTTGGGCTCACGACCAAGGGTGGGCTGCCCCATCAGCCAGCGAAAAAACCCTGCCGCTGATGTTGTGCTGGTTCGTAACCGGTGAGGACCCAGCATTCAGCGTTTGGGGCGCACTGGGCAACCTCCACAGTCGGACTCTCCTGCCCATTGCCTGGAACCGCAGTCAGAAGAACATACCTTACATTTGGTGTATCCAGTTGCTCCACTCTCCAGCTCCCTACCCAACCTTTTTAACCTAATCCTTCCCAACCCATCCTAAATCCCACAAACAAATAAAACAAACTTAAAAACTATGAATTCACAACCAATCAATATAAACTCAGCGACAGCGAACAGTAGGAGTCCTCAGTGTGGACCGAGGATGAAGGTGAATTTCGCTAACATTCGCGGTCTGCACACCAACCTAACTCCCATCCACCACCACCTTCAATCACAAAATCCCCATCTCCTCTTCCTTACGGAAACTCAGATTGCCGAGCCCCCAGATACCTCCTATCTGAACTGCCCAGGATATCATCTGGAAAGCCTTTTCAGGCCAAAAGGAGGTGTCTGCCTTTACAGCCGTGCTGACATCAGCTGCGCTCGTCTCGCAAATATCGAGAGCGCAAAACACGAAGTGTTATGGGTACGTGTGGATCTCACCGGTATGATGAAAATTTATGCGTGCCTATATCGCTCACTAAACCTTGCCGAATCAGACACTGTTGAGTTGTTTAAATACTTGAGTGACACTGTAGATATTCTCTTGCCCCGTTACCCATCGGCCGAGTTTGTAATCCTGGGGGACTTCAATGTTCATAATGAACAATGGCTGAAATTCTCGGGCCCAACGAACTCTGCCGGTAGATCAGCGGAATCCTTTGCTCTTATCCATGGACTAAGCCAACTCATAGAATCTCCGACCAGAATACCAGACATCCCATCACATCGAGCCAACCTACTCGATCTGTTTCTCACTAGTGAACCACTCGGGTACAGAGTGGAGGTGACAGCGCCCTTAGGATCCTCTGACCACTGCCTGATTACCACCTCTGTCCCATCTTCCATGAACCGTCAACCTGACAAACATGTAAAGAGGAAGGTATGGCACTACAGGGCAGCAAAATGGGACGGCATGCGGTCTTTCTTCGGCGCCTTTCCTTGGAGTACTGTATGCTTTAGCTCCGAGGACCCATCAATTTGTGCACGCGAAGTAGGAGAAGTAATCACATCAGCAATGGATTGCTACATTCCCTTCTCCGTCAAATCCTCTGGAGCGGGCACAAAACCGTGGTTCGACCATCGCTGTGCTGAAGCTGTCAGACTCAAAAATACGGATTTTAATGCACTCCGGAAGATTAGCTCCATGAATAACCTTTCGGAATACCGAAAACGGGCAAAGGATTGTAAGAGAGTTCTAAATAGAGCTAAGAGCGACCACGATCAGAGAATTGCGAAAAAGCTGGCTGACTGCCCCACTGGTAGCCGTGCTTTCTGGTCACTCGCTAGCTCGATCGGAAGAAATTTCTGCAGAACCACTTTCCCACCTCTGACCAAGCCTGATGGTCGGCTGGCTAACTCGGCCCGCGAGAAGGCTGAATTATTAGGCAAAATTTTCGCGGAAAACTCTTCAAGATAACGGAGAGACTCCCCCTTCCATTCCGCACTGCGGTTTTCAAATGGAGGAACCAAAGATCCGGAACAGAGAGGTTCTCCGAGTCTTGAACGAGCTGAAAGTCGACAAAGCCAGTGGGCCGGACGGAATACCTGCCTTGGTCCTGAAGAGGTGTTCTGCAGAAATAACTCCACTGCTTGCGAAATTATTTAGGCTCTCTCTCAAAGGTGGAAAGGTGCCAGATCTTTGGAAAAAGGCAATCGTCCACCCAATCCCAAAAAGGGGGGACCGCTCCGACCCTTCTAACTACCGCTCCATAGCCATCACTTCCATACTCTCGAAGGTATTAGAAAGGGTGGTTAACAACAAATTGCTCACATATCTCGACAATAACAATATCCTAAGCGATCGGCAATATGGATTTCGTCAAAACCGATCGTGTGGCGATCTACTCGGATATGTGACGCATATTTGGGGGCGGTACATGGAGCATTTTGGTGAAACTCAAACCGTTGGTTTGGATATCTCCAAAGCCTTTGACAGAGTCTGGCACCGGGCGTTTATCGGGAAGTTACCACCGTATGGGATCCACCCAACCCTGCATAGTTGGATTGCGGACTTTCTGAGGGGAAGAACAATTCAAAGCATGGTTGACGGCTCTTCTTCCTCACCGCACCAAATCAATGCGGGGGTGCCACAAGGATCTGTGCTGTCTCCGACGCTGTTTTTATTGCACATCAACGATCTCGTTGAATGTGCACTAATTCACTGCTACGCTGATGACAGCACCGTTCACGAGGGTTATCTTTTTGACAGGCCCCCTTCCACCCATGATGTCCGAACAGCTCGGGAAGTTTTGAAACAAAAAATTGACCACCACCTCGAGATGGTTCGTGCCTGGGGTAAGGCCAACTTGGTCAGTTTCAACGTCTCAAAAACCCAAGCGTGTCTGATTTCGGCAAAGAGGGAGATCAATGACTGTCTGGTGCAATTTGATGGGAGCACTCTCCCCAATAAAGACTCCATTGAAATGCTTGGAGTTACTATATCAGACCGGCTCAAGTATCGGGGATCCATAGAAGCCCGAGTAAATCAGGCCTCCAAGAAGTTGGAGGCCTCTTATACAGGGCTAGGAGATTCTTCAACAGTGACCAGCTGCTGACCCTGTACAAGTCTCAAGTCCGCCCAACTATTGAATTTGGGAGCCACCTTTGGGCTGGTGCCCCAAAATACTTGATAAACCTGCTTGAATCTGTGCAAAGGAGAGCGATCCGTCTGATTGACAATCCGTTGTTAACAGACCGATTGCCTTCTCTAATGCATAGACGCAATGTAGGCATGCTGTGTCTGTTCTACAGGTATTTCAATGGAGCCTGCTCCAAGGAGCTAGCAGCATTGATTCCTGATGCACCGGTGCACGCGCGCGAATAACGACGGACACGAGCTGAACACCCGTTCACGGTTGACGTTGGCTTCATGAGAACGGGCCTTTTTACGACTCGTTTTTGTGTAAGTCGGCTCGTATGTGGAACGAGCTACCGGCATCTGTTTTTCCTCCCTCGTATACCTCCGAGCCTCTTCAAGTCCCGCATAAACAAATCCCTTCCTACAGCCCCTACCTTATTCCGCCTCACAACGCCGCCCAACCGGGTGGTGACATAGTTCCCCTGTCTGTGCACTGCACAGGCAGGGACGCTCTTGTGAGGTGTCACATGAAAAAAAAAAAAAAAAAAAAAAAGTACGAGGGTTTATTACTATGGACCGCACGCCACTGACGCGATGTAAGGGTACTTTTCTTTGCCATTCAAAAAGGAATAACCATAGTTTCTCAACGACTCTGTGCTGAAAATTAGAGTAACTTCTTCAAGGAAGTCCGTAAACAATGGCTGTAAATATGGTTAATTACTCAATTAAGTCATAAAACGGAGGCCGGACTGGAAATAACGTATATTTTCCTTGTTTATACTTTGCTTGCTGTTCATAAAATAGATCGAAAATCCGTTTAGAGTTAATATTCGGGCGTACCCGATTTCTTTTAGCATTTAAACCTCTATCTAAACTCACCTATCACTAATAAGATACTTTGGAATTTTTAGCGAAATTGGTCGACTGGTTTTAGTACATATTTATGAACATTGTCTTTAATTTATGTAGAAGAAGGTACATCATCATATTCTAACCGAGAACAAAAATAAATTGTTACAGAATTGTTTCAAATTCAAAAGTCAGAATACATTTAAAACGATGTATTATTTTTCTTAAATCCTCTAAACCAGATTTTGTAGAGGTTTTAAACCAGGTTTTCGCGGAATTTTATCGAAATACTGAGGTGGTTTTTCACAAATTTGGGTAGTATAAATGTCATTTTATTTATTATTTCTCGTGAAAATCATTTTATCGTAAACGGAAATGTGTCAAAATGGAAAAGGATACTTTCAGTCTAAAAATACTTAATACGTCCGCGTATGAAAATATTCAAAGGTTATTTAATAAAACCAAAACACAAAATATAAATAAATTAATTTGTCAAGCAAATTCGTGCGTACATACTGACGTATGTCTCGACACAGGTATTTCCTGGTGAGACAGGCATCGAAAAAAACACTTACAATCGAACTTTACTTATTTTTTTCACAAGTAGCAAACACTTGTATAACTTTGTTTAAAACAAATTAACTTTGTTTTTCATACCAAATTTTTGTTAAAATAACTTTGTTTTTCATACCAAATTTATTTTATATGTTTTTAATATATAAAATAAATTGTGCTGTATAGTTATTATTAGGCATGACAGATATTTCGCCCTCTGAGGGCATTACATTATCACTATTATTGTGGTGAAACCGCTTGCAGACTGTATATTTATATTATTTTCATATGGGTACTTACAATGAAAACAGAATTCATTTTTATAAACAACGCCATTATTGATTTCCGAGTATCGGATATGAATGGTTATTACCCTATAAAGTTTTCCTTATTATTTATTTATTTTTATACATTACATATAATATACATTATTGTAATTATTACAGTGTCTACCAAATATTTACATTTGTATATAATACATTAATTTAGAAATGTTGTTAATATGGTGTTTTTTTTATTTATTTATTTATTTATTTGGAAAAGTTGACAGCAAATCTTTAATTATATAATGATACAATAATAATATTATCAATTATGCCAATTATGAACTTTCCACTGATGAATAGTTAATGGTGTTACAATGGTGTACAATGGCATAGACATGTTCTCTTAAATTAATTTCTTGTTTAGTTAGGAAATATTAAAAATATTAAAATAAAGGAGGGTGGGGGGGAGGAGGGGGAAATATAGGATAAGGATTAAGAGGCAAAGGACGGGAATATATAGGAATTGAACTTCTAGTTTGAGTTTTGTTGACTATTGAGTTTTTGTTTTATGTCGCGTATAGTCGAGTTAAATATGTCAATATGGTTATAATTTAAGTTAAAATAAATTAAAAATATAAAAATAAATATGTGAGGTAGGTTTGAGTAGGTGACACTGTGGTGGGTAATGTTATATGTTTCATGAACACCTCACTGGGAGAACCTGTGCTGAGGTGTTTACGTGGTTATAATTTTCATTGTATTGTTCAATTGTGAATAAAAGTCGTTGCATGCATTATTTTACATAATTTTTTTATTTTTTGTATTCCATAATAATTGAATTATATTTTTTGTATATTCTGTAATTATTGAATTATATTTTTTGTATATTCTATAATAATTGAATTATATTTTTTGTATATTCTATAATAATTGAATTAGATTTTTTGTATATTCTATAATAATTGAATTAGATTTTTTGTATATTCTATAATAATTGAATTAGATTTTTTGTATATTCTATAATAATTGAACTTGGTTAGAATATATCTGGGAGTAGCTAGCGAAGTGTGTTTGTTTATTTATTTATCGAACTAGTTTTAGGATTATTAGAATTTTTATTAATTTCCAACTACTCTAAAAGACTGAGCTTACGGACTTTATTTTATATATGTAACGAAGTTGGTTTATTATTATCATTGAGTGAGTTATTTTTTATCAAGATCTTTAGCAAATTGTGACTGAATTTTACCATCACTTTTAAAGTATTGCATGTGTTCTTTGAATCTAGTATTAAAAGACCTGCCAGTTTGTTCGACTTATACAGCGTTACATTCGTCACACTGAAGTTTATAAATGCCGCTATTTTTTAGTTTGGGTACCTTACTTTTGAGTTTCTAAGAGATGTTCATAAATTATTGTTTCTGCGGAAGGAAATATCTGTAATAGATTATATTCCCTTCAGATCCTTAGTCATTTTTGGAGATGTTGTATAGGAAATAAAAATAATTAATCAAAATACCGAGCGACTCTACCGGCTCGATTTGTAAGCTATATTTCGACCAAAATATCATATAGGTACCGTAAAGTAAAGTAAAGGTAAATTAACAAATTTATGTAATTTTTTACTACATTATTACAAATCGTTGATAAAAAAAAATAAAAGTTATAAAGATATGGGATTCGAACCCGGGTCCTGCATAACGAGTGTCGAAGTAAAGAAAGGAGATGAAATTCTGGGAATGAAAAAGCTATGAGAGGTGGGTAGGAGTGACGGACGTATGAATCCATAACTCAACCAAGGTGATGTCCTGAGAGAGTCCTGCTGGAGAGTTCAAAAGGTCTATCTCTCAACCAGTCTCTCTCGATCATCCCAGTTTAGTCACCAAACGTAGCGAACTACTTGTTGTGACTGATAGTATATTTCGTAGCCGTTAGTAAATACATAATAATACATTCACCTATTAATTGATATATTTGTGAAAAATGCCTAGTTTTTATTCTGAAAATATCTTTCTATAAAGGTATATTAATCTTATAAATAGTTGTCTTTGTTCCGATAATATCTGTGGTTATGTTTCCGCCAATTCCAGGAATGTTTGTGACATCAATGCTTCTTATTTTCCCACAAAACAAAAAAAGAAATCTGTGAAATTCATCCAGAATTGTGATTTATATTTGTGACGGGAAAGATTGCTTAAATAAATATTTTTGTACGTAGATTCGCTGTAATTTCAATGATTACCGGCTGGTTAAACAAAATATCTAAGAATGAATTATTAAATTATATTATTTTCGTTGTTTTATCATCTGTTGTCTTTTGATTGTTTGGAATAATGTTAGTTTTGATATAAACTATATTTTTCCAGATGAAATAACACCCAAAAATAATGAGGTTATTTAAAAAAAAATTGAATTAGCAAGTTTCTTATTTTTGTTGAAAGCAGTGTTGAATAACCTGATTTTTTCTAATTTCTTTACTTGATGCGAATAAAACAATTCCATTTAAGGCTTAGTTTAGATTGAGCTTAGGTACCTATCGTGTTCCGTATGTAAATTTTTATAAGATTAAGACGAGCTTAAAAATAGGTCTATTATCCATTGTACAATTATTAAAATAAAACCAAAATGTTCCAATTTTTAAGAGTATGGCATTAGGTTTATATATACGGAGAAATAATATGTTATTTCGGGTAAGTTTTCAACTTCGGCGCCCGCGGAAGAGAGTCTTTAGACAGTTGGAAACAATTCCAAATTCAAAAAAATATTCCCTAGTGTAGCGTCGCTCGCGTGCCCACATACATAAACGGTGATGGATTTTTACGCCCACAACTTGGAACGATTTAAAAAAAAATGAATATTATCTAGGTTCATTACTATTACAGGGCTTATTTTAACGTTCATATAACTTTATCTAGGGGTATTTTTAAAAACTATGAATTCCGTCAGAAATGTCTGGATGATTCAATGTTTAGTTTTCCCAATTCTGACCATTGTAGGTACTAAAAATATCAAATTTATTACTTTCTTTCATAAATATTGGTTTTAAAAACGATTTAAAATGCAGGTTCTGAAATGTTTCCAACTGACTAAAACGCCACCATGGAAACATGGAAAACGCCACTGCTTGATGAGGCGGTTGTCGACAACATTACCTAGCGTGACTTCAAAGCCACCGAATTTACCAATAAAAACGAACATGTCGTTTTGGCGTCAAATCTGAAAAGGAGCAGTTTAAATCGTCATAGAAATTTTATTCATCAACATAAAAATACACTAATTTTTTCACAATAATAATGGATTTTGTGATCTCGGGGTAAAATAATGGCTATTTACTTAGGCGGCTCTAGGTTCACATGGCCGCAAACTGGTAAATTACCCACGTTACTACCTCCTAGGCTCCTCACTCCCCACTTACCATGAATTATTAGCCTCTAATTAATGGAACTAAATTATATGGTGTCTTCGTTAAAGTCAATAGCCTGACACCCTTGTTTGGTTCCTTTATGGTCAAACTGAAGCGCGGAAGTAGGTATCTGTGATGTTAGGTTTATCCAGTGATGCAAGGATTATTCCAGAGATCGCGATCGGTTCTAATCCCATCGTTAGCAAAATCAAATAAGGTATTTTAAAATAAAAATGCAGTAGGTACATTTAAACCTCGTTCAAGTGTAAAAGTTACCAAAGGGTATGATTTGAGATTTTTACGGCCAAAAGTATTATAGTGATTTATTTTTGGGGTATTATGCCGTGTTGCGCTATCTCCTTCTTTAGTCAACGTTTCATACAGCATTACAGTGTCCATCATCAGGGCAGATGTTGCAAACTCCAATCCTCTAAGAGTTTTATAATTGTTTTGGTGTAGCCGTCAATAACCGGATACCGAGAACTATTGATCCCCTTCGTCTTTATTGATATTAATGGTATTTTTATGAATTTCCCTAATGAAGCATGTTTTATGTGTTTTGGGTCTTGCCGGTTTCAATTAAATGCTCGGCAATTGCCGATTTGTCAGAGCGACCTAGTTTACATGCTCGAAAGTTTTCTGTTTTACTTTAGGAACCTAACTCAATGTAACCTTCAAATGAAGATGTTAAAACTGGATAATCAAGTATTTCCTAACATTACTTTTCACCTTTTCTTTTCCTTCTCAAGTTTTTTCGACTTTACTATCTTTTTTACATAGTCGCGTACTTATCGTGGTCCAAAGTTTAAAAAGTAACACACATTTTTAACAACAAACCAAGTCCAAGGGATGACTGAAGACGATCGACAGAAATTTAACCTTTATTTGAATTCATATACGATATTAATTATCAACTCAATTGAATTATTACATTTATTTGAAATAAAACAAATTTAAATTGCGTTTTAAAAGATTTTAACTAATGTGCCAATTGACAATAGTTTGTCATAATTTTATTTTTTTCTGTTCAATTTAAATTTATTTTTATTTTTTACTTAATTTAACATTTAAATATAGATTGATTTATCAATAGTAAAGTGTCGAAATTTTGTGACAACCTTATCCACAGAATAAAGTAGAAAACTAGAAGTGCCATATGTGATGTGTTTCCAAATATTTGCCCAACCCAGGCTTAATTTTCCAATACAAAACTATGTTTACGAAATGCAACTAGGATGGAAGATCTACGATGTCAGGAGAGTGTAAGTAAAACAGAGCGCTGGGCTATTGGGTCAATGCATCAATTGTATCCATTCAAATTTGTATTGATGGCACTTTTATTCGTCTTATTTATTCTAAGAATCTACCTAATGACCAATCACAGGGTATCGTTACATAGTAGCAAATATTTTTTCTTTGCTATCTATTTCTTTCACATAAAGTAAAATTATTTTGTAATAATTGAAAGAAAGGCTTATATTTCTTTTTCCTTTTTTAAACATGTCGATTTCGGCTATTTTTTTAATCGAAATCCAGTACTGAATTATCATATTATATATTCTATATATATAAATATATATATTGATGATTCCTTCTGTCAAAGTTTTGTTTCTTATAAGTAATGTTTAAAATTATAGTAAAAATGCCACAGTTGTCGGTATCTGTTAGGCTTAACATTTACGTTGAAACCCTAAAATAGTTCTGAAAAATTAAAATGTTGAATAATTCTATTACTCTATATTATGTTGAGATGAAATGCCACAAGCAGGCTCCGTCAGATTAAGGAAGATGAGAGACTAAAATCTTACGTCACTCTCAGATCTCTTACAAATCCATCCCGAAACGTTTTTAAGATGAACGGCTGCGCGGCCTTTTTCATACAAAACTTAAATTTGGGGTTTGAGGCCGAAATACTTGACGAAACTAAATAATATTGTTTTAAATACTTATAACACATCATCTTTTTAGGTGTGACAGGTCTATATGGGATTGTATGGTATAGCAAATACCTAGTATGTTGCATATATATATGCAACTTTTTTTTATTTTAATTATTTATAAGGTTTTATTTTATGTAATAATAATTAATGTATGTGTATATCCACGAAGTGTTTTATACGTGAAAATTTAATAATTTATTCAATGATTTTAGAGGGGATTTGATATTTTATATGGTAACTATTAAAAAAATAATCTTGCCCAACCCATTATGTAAATATAAGGAGATAAAAAAATACCAAATAAATCATTTTTAGACATTTTTTTGTTCCAACGTAAACCCCCTCGTTTGTAATTTTATTTTAAGCCCATTAAAATGATTTTTAAATAATTAATACATGTTTTTTTTACATTTCATTTTATTAACACAGTAGTGCAAAATATTTTTTTAAAATAATTATCATTAACTCGTCAATAGTTGCCTATAAAATCATGAAAAATTGATTACTTTCAGGCGATGCACTACGTCGTGTAATATTTTAAATCGAGCCGCTATCAATAACACCCCGTACATCGCGATAAGGTTTAAATTCCCGCTTAACACTATTATCCGCCTGTTTTGATTTATGCGAGAAAAAAACATGGCTAAAAAGTACCTTTTATTTTATTTTGTGGATGTTCAGGTATAAATATTTAATTTTTTTCTGATCATTTTATAAATAACTCAATTTGCCACATTATACAATAAAATCATAACCGAAAATTTATTTATTTATTTATTTATTATTTTATTTACGCCCTAATGGGCTTTTACATGAAAATATACATTTACATTGATTACAATAATTGAACATAAGAAGATAAATGGAGTTAATTGTAAGAAAGCAACACATATAATAAAATTTTGTGCAAATTAGCAAAACACTAATAAGATGGATTCAATATAAAATATACCCAAGCATGAAATAGTAAGTAAAAGAAAGTTCAACATAAAAAGTAAGTAAGTGGGTGTGTTTAAACCCAGTATTAATTGTGAGTTTAACAAATCGATAAACCAATATAAATTAGAGTGTAACTTACTCGTGAGGTAAAGAACATTATAACAGAGATTTAAAAAAAAAAAAAAAAAATAACAAAATAAGAGTTGCACCTGTAAAAAGCAAAAACTAATAGAATTTAGCAATATCGACATGAATAAGAAATAATAAGATCTGAGATGGAACATAGTGTTATGTATAAAAAGTAGTTAGTAGGTATATGCATACAATTATAAGTGTATAGTAGAGCAAATAAAAAACAAACAAATATGGATATAATTTACTTGAAAGGTTTCGAATGGGAGAAGATGTAATAAAATTATTAAAGCTATAAAAGTTAATTATTAGCCGATAGAATCGAAATAAGTTGCCTTTTAAAGCTCACAAAATTGTCAAAACCAAACATATCTATAAGTTCACAGTATTTATTCGCAAGGTTGTGAATTCTAGGAATTGGTGAAAAAATAGAATAATTAGTGTTGAGGTTCTTGTTAAATTTAAAAGTATCTTTACTGCGAGTTTGCCTAGCAGGAACATTAATGCAAATAAGTTCCAACAAATTAGGGCTGTCAATTAAAGATTTAATAATTTTGAATAAAAATAGCAAATCAATTAACACTCTTCTATCAGATAATTTAAGAAGTTTAGTTTCAGCAAGCAAGTTATTGTAATTTATAAATTCGATTGGAATTTTCATTTTAAAATTAATGTACCGAAGGAATTTATTTTGTACCTTTTCTAATGATTGAGAATGGACCTTGTAGTACGGTGACCATACGGTGGAATTGTATTCTAATTTGCTTCGTACTAACGAGCAATACAGATGTTTTAATGTTGACATACTTTTAAAATTTGCTCCCATTCTCAAAATAAAACCTAGTATTCTCATCGCATCGCTTGTTATTTCATCGATGTGTTCGTTAAACTGTAGACTCTCGTGGAATATAACACCAAGATCACGAATCTGTGATACACGAAGAAGATTAGCACCATTCATAAAATAGGAAAAATTAAGTGGATTTTTGCCTTTGTAAAAACTGATAATCTGGCATTTACCTAAATTTAGTTGCAAATCATTGACAGAACACCACGCACATAGTTTATTAAGGTTCAACTGCAAAATTGCGCGATCGTCATCGTCTTTGATTATTCTGTATATCTTCAGATCGTCGGCAAATAACAGGACTTTAACATTAGTAAAAATATTAACAATATCATTGATAAACAAACAAAATAATATTGGGCCCAAGTGAGATCCCTGTGGTACTCCGCTCGAGGCAGCAAATGTATAAGAAGTAAACGAATCTATCTTGACTGCTAAGTACCTTCCTAATAGATAACTCTTAAACCATTCCAACATGCTCCCTCTTATTCCCAACAATTTTAGTTTACGTAATAATATTTTGTGGTTTACTTTATCAAATGCCTTACTGAAGTCAGTATATATGGAATCAGTTTGATGTGATGCATTAAGGGCATTAACAATATCATTCGTGTACAATATCAAATTGGTAAGAGTAGATCTACCTTTAATGAATCCATGTTGAAGGGGAGAGATGGTTCGATTGATTCGGGATATCAACTTATCTAGTACTAGGCTTTCAAAAAGTTTGGGTAAAGTAGACATTATACATATTGGCCTATAATTTGTTACTTCGCTCTTATTACCTTTTTTGAAAATGGGCGTTAAAAGACTAAACTTCCAAAGGTCCGGGAATACACCTGATGAGAGTGACTTTGTAAATAACTTATGAATAGGATATGACAATGTATGCATACAATTTACTAAAAACCTGGGCGGAACATTATCAGGTCCTGCGGATTTTCGGGAATCAAGACTCTTCAGCTTAGATATAATATCGTCTATGGTTACATTACAGTCAGATATATCAAGAGTTTCAACCAAATCAAAGCACGAAATATTGCTGTCTTCACTTGCATTAATGTAAACGCCGCTAAAAAAATCAGCAAAAAGATTAACAGTTTCCTGAAGATTTTGGGATAATTTAGAATCGAATGACACACTACTAGGTATGTAAGTACCATTTTCTTTTTGGGATTTAACATATTTCCAAAAGAAATTTGAGTCGTCCATGATAGAGCCTTCGACATCACTAATGTAATTTTTGTAACATTTTGCGGAGAGCTTATTGCACTCTGCCCTCAATTTTTGAAACGCAGTATAATCGATGGCCAGGCGACTTTGTTTGAATCTCTTATGAGATAATTTTTTGAGGTAAATTAAGTCTATCAGGTCTTTTGAGAACCATTTTGGGTATAGAGTTTCTCTGTAAGTCGTTAAAGGAACAAATTGTTCAATTGCAGAATTAACGATGAAGTAAAATTTTTTAAGGTGTACATTAATATCATCGTCGCTATCAAAGAATGACCAGTCAGTCTGTTTAAGGAAATTTGAAATTTTAACATAGTCAGCTTTTTTGAAATTTCGGGTTTCTACTACCTTTTTTACGATAGGAATTGGTTTAAGATTGGACATGCATATTTCTAGTGGTGGATGGTAAACATCGACAGGTAATAGAATTTCGGTACTTCTCACAACACAGATGTCAGACACATTTGACAGTGCCAAATCCAACGTACGACCTCCTATATTAAGAACATTATTACACTGTGTTAGACCTAAGAACAGTGCCATATCTCTAATAACACGAATATTAACATTAGAACAAGAATTGACAGAATTCATATTACACCAATCATAATGTGGCAGATTGTAATCACCAACTAGAAGTAGTTTAGTATTAGGATATTTAGCACAAATTGATTCAACCTCGTCGCAGTGATTGCTGTAGCTTTGGACATCAGAATTCGGAGGTAAGTATGCACATCCCACTATTATTTTACCTCTAGAAGTGTTCACATTGACAAATAGTTGCTCGATGGATGTGTTTTTTGTGGATATTTTTGAAGAACTGAGATTTTTTGAGATAGCAATGGCTACACCACCTCCTCTCGTTTTGGCACTTGTTTTAGTTAAAATGGGTTCTTTAGTAGGAGATTTTGAACTTTAAAGCCTTATACACTATTTTTTCTGGGTTTATAAAAAGACTTATCTAAAAAGTACTCGATTATTTCAAGGCCAAGATGTATTCTACTCGCAGTATTTAATTAAAGCATCTGAAACATTTCTATGTGACCAAATATTCAAACCAAAAACACATGATTTTGCGTTACAACGTAGTGCATCGCCTTAATGGCCTTTTTTATAATTTGAAAAACATATAATTGAAGTAGCACAAAACGGTACTAGATATTTGCCACATTTTTTAATTAAAAAAAATATTTTTCAGATTGGTTAAGAATTTTAGCCTCAAGTCCAAATTTAAATTTTGTATGAAAAGGGCCAAGCAGCCGTTCCTCTTAAAACTCAAAATATTTCCTACCTGAGTGATGTTCAAAGCTTTGAACAGTTTCAGACATCCGCACCTACACGCATTTTTGCGGATGGCAATGGCACTGAAAACACTAGGTGGGTTATTTCTCTGCTATCTTGACTTCAGAAAGCAAATCAATCTTTACTAAGATTAAATTAAGTCAAACCGGATTTATTACCCTGTGTTGGACTCAATTAATAATATATTCGTAGTAAAATGATTATTTACAAAAATAGGAATTAGTAGCAACAGTGTCGATTTTATATCAAAGGTTCCCAAAATTTTTGGGCCCATTGCCAACGTTTCAAGTAAGTATGTATATTTTTCTTCAATACCCCTTTCCATATAAACATCATTTCATCAGCGCACTTAAGGTGATTTTGCACCAAAAAAGGCGCTTTCCAAATCATGCAAATAGTATTATTATTCAATCATATCATTCGTGGCGCGTAAAAAGAAAGCGCCGCAGGCGAATGTTTTACTAGGCCCACGGAAAAATCAATTAATGCTGTTGATTATTCTTCTGGTTCGGAAAGTCACATTCCAAATAAATATCATTATATATCAAAGTGCACAAAGTACGCCTATTGACCAAAATCATATTTGCCCCCAAAAGCAGTTTTTACTCTTGATCGCCCGATAAGTGGCTTATGGGATTTTTTTTACATTAGCTCCATACAGAAGGCTCTGGGGAAAATACTTTCCCTAGGGCCTTTATCATCGTTGGGAAGTAAGAGCTTCATAGATGCACGCACAGGTGGCAGTGCATAGAGCTTGCGTGGAAGTCCGCAAGATGGAGCCAGTGGCCAGTAGTCGCCAGGGCCAGTGGAAAGGCTCTCAGAGAAACTTACTGTTTCAGATTCCAATTAGCCAGCTACTAGTTAAGTCGACTATCGAGTCACCTTTATAATACGCGGAGTATTAATAAATCCCTGATTAATCTAAAAGAACCACTTATTTATTAACTCCTTCCAAGACGAGTTGGAGACCTGTTTGTACGAATAAAAAATGGATGCTGAGTGAGAGGAAGATATGTGAAGGAAAAGATATGAGGAGTCAGAAGAAATCTGTTGGTCAGCCAGACGGAAGGACGTTTGAATTCAGCCCTCCCACTGCGGTGCAAGGCGATGCGAGTCGAGAGATTCCTCCTGGAGAGGTAAAAAGATATGCCTCAACCAGCCTCTCCAAATCTGGCCCGCCACACAGTAGGTGGGCAGACATACCCGCCACCAAGGCCTCGATATCAAATGTAGCAAAGCACTTTGGGTGATCTATGGCAGAAGTATTGGTTATCCAATGAATTTCCAAGGCGACAGTACTCATACCCGCTTCTCAATTCTAAATGAATAGATATATCAGTTTTGATTCGTAGATTCCACTCCTTATACGAGTATCTATGTAGTATGGGAGATAGAAAATGTCTATTATTATATTATTCAAACAATAAAAGGGAAAACGGTAATGCGTACAGCTTCATAAATATTGTGATAAAATCACCATGCTGTTTTTTCAACATTATGTTGTTTATTGGAAAATATGTCTAAATGCATAAAAAATAACCGAGTATGAATGAGATAGATTGGTGGTAAATATGCTATAAAAGCGTATGACTGCTTTTTTCCCAGTCCTTACCATAGTTGCTTATGATTAATATTAATAGTGTGCATGCTTTACATCCGATCTACCAATTGAATAGATTGGTGGTAAATATGCTATAATAGCGTATGACTGCTTTTTTCCCAGTCCTTACCATAGTTGCTAATGATCAGAGATGTGCAAAATGGGTACCCAAAACCATTTGAAATGCAAAATGGAAATGGGTCAAAACTTTTCCATTTGAAAATGCAAAATGCAAAATGGTTTTTAGAAAAGCATTTTAAATGCAAAATGCAAAATACCTATTTTCAAAATGCATTAAAAATGCAAAATGGTTTCTCATTCAAACAATTAAAATAATTATAGAATTTTTAAACAATTTTGTCATTTAATAATGGACATCAATGTTGAACAAACATATTACATGATGGTAAATCCAAAAACACCACGACTACAGATTATGAAATCACAAAAAATTTGCGCGGGACTAATGTTGCCAACGTAAAAACATAGAAACTGCTATCTAACATTTAATATTACAGCGTCATGGCCCCATGTTCAGTATTTGAATCAGTATTTTTGTAATGTTATCACTCAATTGCCAGGGCTCCTACCACGGAGCAACTTGACAAATATAAATTATCTCTCATGGCAAGGTTGAGGACCGACTGATATTTGGGGCTTACGAAAAAAAGATGAGTGGAGATAGTAGGAAGAATGTTGCAAAAAAGCATTTAAAATGGAAAATGCATTGAGAAAAGCATTTAAAATGCAAAATGCAAAATGGTTTTTAGAAAAGCATATACCCTTTTAACCACTAAAAAATATTTTAATTAACAATAGCATTACTATCATTACACGTAACTCTAACTTACTAAATCCAAATTATCCAGGCTTATTTTTTCCTAGTCTTGCCAACATCGTAATCCTCTTCAATCGCACCACTCTCATTATCTATAAATATACATAAACAGCATACTATAGCCACAATTCTTACTTTCTCTATAAATATTACTTAATGATTATATCTTTCTATTACAACAGTCTTTATGTAAACATTGCTTATTACCCTGCAATACCAAAATATTATTTATATACAATTGAATTTGATCCTAAGTACCAGAAATTCACCACCTATACCAATAAAAATGTCATTGAACTCTGTTATGACAGAACTATGTATAGATACTGTAAAAAATTCTCACTACCATTATCATTTTTAAACACCTATGGCACCACTTACTCAAATAATTCATATCATCTTACCAGGTTCATCCATAAATAAAAAAACATCATAGCTATAACCTCGAGTAAAACTAACCCCTCACACATCAGTGCTCATAACCACAACAAGTCATATGTACACCACTTACCCTCAACACCAACGATTACGTTCCTTACTTGCGTAACTCTGATTATACATGTAATCCATTCCACCATTATAATTATCTACATAGTTATAATCAAACAAATAAATGTCATACTTTCATCGCATTTAATAACCATTACGATTCTAGATCTTCTATGTATACTTACTTGTTTAATTAATGTTATTCTCTCAAGAACTGTAAAATTCACCCTCCATAACACAGGGTCATCCCTAGCATGGAGGGTGAAATATCACAAAAACCATATGTACCTTCTAAGTCTTGTATTAATAAAATAAATAAATAAATAAATTTAAAATGCAAAATGGAAAATACCCATTTTGCATTTTGCATTTCCCTTTAAAATGGATTTATTTGAAATAAAGCACATCTCTGCTAATGATTAATATTAATAGTGTGAATGCTTTACATCCGATCTACCAATTAAATAGATTGGTGGTAAATATGCTATAAAAGCGTATGACTGCTTTTTTCCCAGTCCTTACCATAGTTGCTAATGATCAGAGATGTGCAAAATGGGTACCCAAAACCATTTGAAATGCAAAATGGAAATGGGTCAAAACTTTTCCATTTGAAAATGCAAAATACCTATTTTCAAAATGCATTAAAAATGCAAAATGGTTTCTCATTCAAACAATTAAAATAATTATAGAATTTTTAAACAATTTTGTCATTTAATAATGGACATCAATGTTGAACAAACATATTACATGATGGTAAATCCAAAAACACCACGACTACAGATTATGAAATCACAAAAAATTTGCGCGGGACTAATGTTGCCAACGTAAAAACATAGAAACTGCTATCTAACATTTAATATTACAGCGTCCTGGCCCCATGTTCAGTATTTGAATCAGTATTTTTTGTAATGTTATCACTCATTTGGCAGGGGTCCTACCAGGGAGCAACTTGACAAATATAAATTATCTCTCATGGCAAGGTTGAGGACCGACTGATATTTGGGGCTTACGAAAAAAAGATGAGTGGAGATAGTAGGAAGAATGTTGCAAAAAGCATTTAAAATGAAAAATGCATTGAGAAAAGCATTTAAAATGTAAAATGGAAAATACCCATTTTGCATTTTGCATTTCCCTTTGAAATGGATTTATTTGAAATAAAGCACATCTCTGCCAATGATTAATATTAATAGTGTGAATGCTTTACATCCGATCTACCAATTAAATAGATTGGTGGTAAATATGCTATAAAAGCGTATGACTGCTTTGTTCCCAGTCCTTACCATAGTTGCTAATGATTAATATTCACAGTGTACATGCTTTACATCCGATCTACGAATTAAATCAAAGAAAGTTTGGAAGAAGACAACATATGAGAGAATGTCGTTGGTTCGATTAAAGTCAGAGTTGTACGAGTTGTAATCAGTCACAAACTAGCAAATGCGCTCTTCTCGTGTTCTCGATAAGTGATACAAATAAATGTTATCAGAAAGATTATCAACGTTGTCAGCAATCGGAAAGTTAAGATATTCCAAACACAGTCCAAAGTTCTAATTTAAAGATGGCGCATTCGTGACCTAAAAAGCTTGAATTAAACTTCAAAAAATCTCTTCATAATTGTAGAAAAATAAGGAAATAATGTAACCAGAATCAACCAATAAGATTTTACAGTCTATCAATTCTCATAAATGTGAACCCTTTCTCTAAAAATGTAGATCTCAGATAGATTAGATTTTTAAAAAACTGTATGTAGTTTCAGATGATTTTTTCAACTCGTTAAAACGTCCCAAAGCACGGTAAGTTTATTAAAGAATATTTAGAGTAAAAAAATGTTTAAAAAATATGGTTATCTCTAAAAAATATATACTATGTTAACGCAACTATATGCTTCATATATGTTTCTGCTCTCCCCCACCCTAGTTCTTACCAAATTACCCAACTACCTGTCCCTGTTTGACAGTGTGGATAATCTACATCAGTGACATTTGTACAATTTATTTTTACATCGTCCACTATACCCATCATAATTTTTTTCTTACGTATATAGCACACATCTTCTGAAAAGTGCTGGAAGACTTGTGGCTTTCTTTACGGCTTATTATTAAATTATAAAGTTTTGTCCTTTATAAAACACGCTGTTTTGTCACGTCATGTGACCATTTTAATATCGTGATAATCTTGAATTTAATCAATCAAAATATGTGAAACTAGGATATTAATTGTGCGTACCAAGCCTAAAATAAATTTAACGAAAATTTTAAATACGATATCACAATTTCTGGAAAAAACCACCCTCGTGTTTTCAATGTCATTGGAGGGTGTTAAATGGCTTAATATTTCAGGGCTTTTATGGAAAGTGTTTGAAACATTTTGGAGAGAAATTTTACAAATGTTTAAGATGCGGAGATCACGCAATGGCAATCCTGAAAAAGAAGCGAATAAATTTTTTTAAATTACAGAAAAAGGTTTCTACCTTTCGTTTTAACGTTTCCTGAAAAAAATTATATTACGTTGAATTTTTCTAGAAAAAAACTTATATAGTTTTACTTTGAATATTGACAGATATTCTGAAAAGTTAAGTTTTACTGAATTCAATGAATTATCCCCGCCACGCAATAATATGACGTGTACTCATTGTAGCATTTTTTCTTGGCAACGTTGAAAATCTTAAATTACAACTGTCTTTAAGTCCTGGCAATCACAAACGCATTAGTCACACTATAATTATATACATACTAAACTATTGTCGTAAAGGGACAATAAACCACATAACGGTATGTAGATAATGTATTTTCAGCTATATCAAAAATATTTATCACAATTTAAAATTTAAAAAAATATATCTTAAGTATAGTAAAAAATTATTACCTAAATTTATAAATCTTCTTCTTCTATCTGTTTATCTTAGATTGCTTGCAATAAAGCAATTATACAAATATAAAGGAGTGTTAATAAAAATCTACAGTTTTATTCTCAGATTGCTGAAATTTTGCAAGCCTGACCTTCGAAATAAGAGAAAGGTCACTATCTACACGAGATTTCTAAAAACCACTCCAATCCTCTATTCCCACCCCTTAAAAAAGAATTTTAATATTTTTTGATGAAATTTTGCACACCTGACGTTCAAAATAAGAGGAAAATTAGTATTTATATTTGATTTCGAAAAATTCTGTTTTAAGCTCGGGCGAAGGACGAGGACTCCATCTATAAGCCAATAAATATGGATGATTTTAGAAATTCCTCATTTTTTCACATAAACTGAATGTGAAAATAAAATAAAGTTGTTTATCTCAAAATAACATTTTTGAAACGTTTTGTTTAAAACTGTGGGTACGAACTATGCACATAAGATTCAATTTATGTTTCGTTCTGAACTTCTGCATGTGTTATGCGAAGTTGGTTGTAAAGTTTTATGAACCCTACAAAAAAGAATTTATCGCTGTAACAAGGAACATCTATAAATAAGTTATATAATAATATTGGTGCCTTGCTGACAACGTAAAAGAAAGTATTTCTGGAAATTTTATGTGTTGAAACTAGAAACTCTCGTTACTGTAACCGCTGGTATCAACATTACACCGATACAGTCTTCTAGTATTGCTACCAATAAAGCAGACATAAAAATGTTGCTTCCAATTTAATTAAATAACTTAGAAAAATGAAATATCGAAAAAAATGTTGCGTTTTGACGTTGGTACTACTAGTTTTGCTAGCAATAATAAAATAACCCTAAAATATTGTTTCCGATTAAATAAAATAACTTGGAACATTGAAATTTAACATGGTAATACTTCTTAAGAGCTTAAAGAGACATAACGGGGATTTGCTCGACGCTCACGTTTTAATTATTTCTGATGAACGTATTATTAAAATCTCCAATGTTTCTAGAGGTATCCCTGCGGATGTAATTTATTCACATTTAAGATTGATAAAAACAGGACGTAATACTATAAATATTTTTTGTAAAACGGTTTAGTAATTTTATAAAACGTTTTTCAACTCTTAAATAACCTAGCTATAAGTACTAGATTTCATTTTGCTAGACGATGAATTAGTAACTTCCCGAAGAATCCCTTTAGAAAAATTTGAGATTTTAGTCATACGTTCGTAAACAAACACAAACGCATACATCTATTTGCATTATATCGACCCCCGAACACGAACAATAAAACCTTCCTACAACAGATCGAAAATATAATACGAAACATTGATATTAAGGAAACCATCTTGATACTTGGAGAAATTAACTTAAACCTATTAAATAAACACGACTAAATAATTCTGCAATACGAAAATTTAATGGCTAATTACGCTCTGGTGAAATGTATATATGACATTACGAGAGAGACGGTGGTAAATACCTACACAACTGCGACGTGTCTGGATCACATATATATTAGAGAAAAAGAAAAGTGTGAAATTAACTCATGCGTATGTGAAACAAGGATAGCAGATCATTATATAACTGCCGTGTCTGTATACCTTTATACTAGGGACAAAAGCAAAATATCGCACCATGAATACAACACTGCACTATCTGAAAAAAAAAGTTGGAGAAATGATTACAAAAACTGATTGGAACTCAATTCAAATCCACACTGATCCGGATATCATATATCAAGACATTAAATCACACTTTAAAAAAATCTAAGAAAAAAGTAGTATCACAAAATTAGTAAAAAATACGTATCGCCATAATCAAAAAAGTTGGATGAACGATATTCTCATAGAAAATATACAAACGAGGGATAAATTATGGAGAAAATGGAAAAAACATGCCAACAAAGAAATATGAAAAATACTACAAAAAATACAGAAATAATCTAAATAAGCAAATATTAGATGCATAAAAAACATTCTTCAAAAACAAATTCAATAATTGTTTTAGGGATATAAAAAAAACGTGGAGCGAAATAAACAAAATATTAGGAAGAAAAAACAAATCCAATTGTGACGCAGTTTTATCTAACGCTGTTTACATTTACTGTTGTCAAAAATAGCATGCTTGTCCAACAGGTGGCATTATTTAAAAAAAAAGTATGTTTTTACCTGTCACAGGTGACATCTATATAATACCGGTATATAAAAACACACCCGTAATCGAATGCAACGTTGTGTAAAAAATTCAAAGCAACAAACGAAAAATTTTATTTATATACAAAAAATATAATTTTAAATATTTGGCTTTGGAATATTTACAAAATATTACCAGTCTTGACATTATGGATGAAAATAATTAATTTATTATGAATCAATTATTAATTATTGACTTTTATATTTAACGATAAATTATATTGATAATAATTATATATTAATTAATGGTAATAATAATTTATTAATTATTGATAATATTTATCAATTAATTATTGATAATAATTATTTATTAATTATTGATACCAATTATTTATCGATTATTCATAATAATTAACGTTAACAATTTGGACACGCCAGTTATTAGCCTTGCTGCAGCATTGAAAACTCACTGAAGTCTGTCGGTGTATATTTTAGGGAGACTTGCGTATATGCCATTGCAATAGTCGAGTCGTGATACAACGTAGGAGTTTACCAACATCTTTGTGGCGTTAGCCGGAATATTTCTTTTTATAGATTTGATTTGACGCAGGTGAAAGAAACCTGCGCTTACTGTTTTCTTAATTTGGGATTTGAGTGAGAAATCTTCATCTAGATGAACACCTAGGAGTTTAATGTCATTTTTAGGGATGATGTTGCAGCCAGAGGTAATGAGAGGAGTTTTGTTTAACATTGACTGGCGCTTTTTTGTTGCTGTCCAGAGAAATTCTGTTTTGGATGGATTTAGTCTAAGTTTGTTCGAAGACATCCACTCTGTTATGGCACCAATGCATTTAACAGTGATATCTTTTAATTTGTCTTTCTCATTCGGTGCACAGTAGAAATAAATTTGCTGATCATCAGCATAGCAATGGGAAAGAAGTCCGAATGAATCTATAATTTTGGCAACATCGTTGATGAACAGAATAAAAAGTAGGGGCCCCAAGACTGAACCCTGGGGGACTCCAGAAGTCAGGGTCACGTAGGGAGAGTTTTTACCACCCGCTTGTACAGATTGGGTTCGGCCACAGAGGTATGATTTTATCCACTTAATTATTTCACCACCTAGTCCAAAAGTTTTTTCCAGTCTGTCGATCAGGAAATTGTGATCGATGGTGTCAAATGCTGCACTCAGATCTAATAATGATAGCAAATCTAGCTTACCTGACTCATTTGTAAGTATCAAATCTGACAACACGCGCAGTAATCCAGTCTCTGTAGAATGGTACCTCCTATAAGCTGATTGGTACTTTGACAGTAGTTCATTTTTCGCCAGATGGGCGGTTATCTGCCTGATCACATTTTTTTCTAGGATTTTTGAGATGAACGGTAGATTTCACACAGGACGATAATTACTTAAATATACTACGCATGGATTACATACATAATCCTTCCGGAAGAAATTCTGTAAGTGATAGCGGAAACACTTTAAAAATTTGTTGCTTAATTTAGAAGAACTAATCACACAAACAGAAAGACGCGGATTGCGACTTTGTTGATACTATTTAAAGATTTAAAGTTAAAAAATATTTATCGTTAAAATAATTTCTGTCAATAATTAATAATTGATTCATAATAAATTATATATTTTCACTCATAATGTCAAGACTGGTAATATTTTGTAAATATTCCAAAGCCAAATATTTAAAATTATATTTTTTGTATATAAATAAAATTTTTCGTTTGTTGCTTTGAATTTCTTACACAACGTTGCATTCGATTACGGGTGTGTTTTTATATACCGGTATTATATAGATGTCGTTTGTGACAAGTAAAAACAAACTTTTTTTTAAATAATGCCGTCTGTTGGACAAACATGCTATTTTTGACAACAGCAGTTGTAAACAGCGTAATCCGTTCGATAAACATGCTATTTTTTACTACAGCAGTTGGTAAACAGCGTAATATGTTGGACAAACATGTTTTTTTTTCAAATGGGCTGTTTGTTTTTTAAAGCCAGCAATATCTGTTGGACGTAAAAGCATTGTTTCGGGCATCTACGATGTCAACGTTTTATTATGAATTTTCATGGACAGTTATAATAATAATAATGATTGGATTATTTATATAGCGCCGTTTTCGTGAGAAAATCACCTCAAGGGCGCTTAACAACTTAATTTATGCATTAATCACTTAGACTTAATTACTTTTGGTTTATAACTAAGTTTCATAGATAGAGAGAGACTTATAACTAAGACTAATGTCGAGTGATTTACAACTAAGACTTTTAACTAATGACTAAGCTATACATATTTTTATGACCAAGTGGGCATTTTTACACAATACCGCTACAAAACGACTTACAACTACGGCTTAAACTAGAGATTTACGACTAACATACATATTTAATTTATATTTACAAATACCGATTGTTATGATTTCTGCGCGTGGTGTCAGTTATAAAATATTTAAAAAAAAATTGTTTACGCGTAATAAACGGTTAATAGCGGTGAAAAAAAAAAAGTCAAATAGAAAATCCCCTGGACTGAGCAATGAAATACTACTGATGAATAATACAATAAAAAAGGTTATCATTCTGGATACGACAAGTTGAAAAGGTGAGTCTTTAGTTTTGCTCTGAACTCAGATGAGCTGTCGATCTTTCGCAAATATGAAGGGAGTTTGTTCCAAGCTGTTGGGCCTGCTACTGCAAAAGCTCGGTCTCCAAAATTGGTATTGTGATTGCGCATAGGTACTGAAAGTCTACCTATGGCTGTTGAAGATGCTGATCGAAGCGTTGCTTGCCTAACATTAACATCGTTTGGAATGCAGAGTTCCGACAAGTAGGGTGGCGCCATATTATGTACGGCTTTAAAAACCATCCAGCAGAGTTTGAATTGGATTCTCTCAGGGCACTTAAGCCAATGAAGGTTCCGCAAATGTTGTGAGATGTGGGAATATTTGGGAACACCAGTTATCAGCCTCGCTGCAGCATTGAAAACTGACTGAAGTCTGTCAGTGTATATTTTAGGGAGACTTGCGTATATGCCATTGCAATAGTCGAGTCGTGATACAACATAGGAGTTTACTAACATCTTTGTGGCGCTAGCCGGAATATTTCTTTTTATAGATTTGATTTGACGCAGGTGAAAGAAACCTGCGCTTACTGTTTTGTTAATTTGGGATTTGAGTGAGAGATCTTCATCTAGATGAACACCTAGGAGTTTAATGCCATTTTTAGGGATGATGTTGCAGCCAGAAGTAATGAGAGGAGTTTTGTCTAACATTGACTGGCGCTTTTTTGTTGCTGTCCAGAGAAATTCTGTTTTGGATGGATTTAGTCTAAGTTTGTTCGAAGACATCCACTCTGTTATGGCACCAATGCATTTAACAGTAATATCTTTTAATTTGTCTTTCTCATTCGGTGCACAGTAGAAATAAATTTGCTGATCGTCAGCATAGCAATGGGAAAGAAGTCCGAATGAATCTATAATTTTGGCAACATCGTTGATGAACAGAATGAAAAGTAGGGGCCCCAAGACTGAACCCTGGGGGACTCCAGAAGTCAGGGTCACGTAGGGAGAGTTTTTAACGCCCGCTTGTACAGATTGGGTTCGGCCACAGAGGTATGATTTTATCCACTTAATAATTTCGCCACCCAGTCCAAAAGTTTTTTCCAGTCTGTCGATCAAGAAATTGTGGTCGATGGTGTCAAATGCTGCACTCAGATCTAATAGTGATAGCAAAGCTAGCTTACCTGACTCATTTGCAAGCATCAAATCTGACAACACGCGCAGTAATCCAGTTTCTGTAGAATGGTACCTCCTATAAGCTGATTGGTACTTTGACAGCAGTTCATTTTTCGCCAGATGGGCGGTTATCTGCCTGATCACAATTTTTTCTAGGATTTTTGAGATGAAAGGTAGATTTGACACAGGACGATAATTACTTAAATCCTCAGAATCAAGTTGGGGTTTCTTTAGAATTGGTGAGACAAGGGCCTTCTTAAGCAGTTGTGGTACCTCGCCTAAGTCAAAAGTTTTGTTATATAAGTAAACTAGGAATGGTACTATATGTTTCAGACACTTTTTCAGAAGCCACGTTGGGATTGGGTCTAAAGCACATTGTTTGTTTAGTGAACTGGACACAATTTTGGTGACTTCTTCCGATGTAGTGTGTGTGAACTTAGTAAAGGATTCGCCGTTGTAGGTTGTGAACGAAGGTGGAGGTGCAGATGCTGTTGTGGCCCGAATATTGTCGATTTTTTCTTGGAAAAAGTCGGAAAAATCTTTCGGACTGAGCGCTGCCGTGGTTGAGTTTTCAGACTCACCTCTGACAGTTTTAAGCGAATTCCAAAGTCGCTGGGGGTCCGAATCTTCACTCTCAATCTTCGTAATCCAGTAATCGGCTCTTTTTCTCCGAATTGTTTCCCTATATTCAGTTTGCACACTAACCCACGCTTCCCTTTGGCTGGCTAGTTTTCCGCTCCTGTATGTCCTCTCAAGTCGACGCATAGCCCTCTTCTTTTCCCGGCATTCTGCGTCAAACCAGGAATCAGACTTGCGAACAGCACAGGTTTTGGTCGAAAAGGGGGCATGTTTGTTTATTAGTGTAGTTAAAATATCATTATAGACTTCTACTAGGCCAGATGTCGAATTTACATTACTATTTATGTCGAATTTTGCAAGGATGGAAGTTTTCAGTTCTTCCTCAAAGAGGGCAAAGTCAAACTTTCGCCACGCTCTGGTCGTCTTCGTTTTGTAGACAGGTTTGGAAGGATTAAATTCTACCTCGGTACGCACAAGCCTGTGATCTGAGAGACCCACGTCTATTACTTCGGTTATTAGCGGTGGGTCAGTATTCCTAGATACAAAAATATCAAGTATTCCGCCTGCGTCATGAGTCGGAATATCTACCCATTGCCTACATCCGTAGCACTCTAAGATATCAAAAATTTTTGTTGTGTTAATGTCAGTTTTCCTATCTATTCTGATATTAAAGTCCCCGGTTATAATGAGGGCACCAGGTAGGGCATTAACCCGCCCTAAAAGTTGCGCAAATTCGTTATAAAAATCCGCAGTGATGATCCTCGACCCCGGTCGGTAGATAGTGATTAGTGTGAAAGACGCCCCCATTGAAGAAATACAACATCCCAGAGATTCAAAAGTTTGGTAATCTCCAATATTGATTTTGGATATACGCAGTCCTTGACGACCGATGATTGCCACCCCTCCATGATTCACAAATGAGATGTTATTGTTTCTGGGGTCGTCCGGCGATTTTCGTCTTGCCTGTTCTACGACCGTATAGCCAAGAGCTCGCAACTTTTTTATGGAGGTGGAGTCATAGTTTTTATGCCACGTCTCAGTAATCGATAGGATGTTCAGTTTCTTCTGGCTAATAATATCGTGAACATCATCCACCTTGTTGTTCACTGAGCGTGCATTCCAATTTGCCACTGCGAGTCGCCGGGTTTGTAAATTTGCATGGCGCTGTATGTATACGCCTCTTATTGAAGTTTTTATTTCATCTGTCTTCTCATGTTCAGGATTGTGGGTTACTGCACTATTTTTTATTGATTTATTTTTGCGATTTCGTCCTCCCCGACAACCTCTAAATCTTATTTTCTTAGCAGGGTTGCGATTTAGATTGTAAAAGTTAATTTTTGCAGCCGCTAAAGGTTTTAATGCCACACGAGTGTTTTTTAAACCAATTAGTTCTTCTCGATCGTACACAATCACCATACTGATGCCATAAACTAACCGGCTTGCACATTTATATTATCGGGTACATATTTTCAGTAACACAAAAAAACAAAACAAGGTGTTAGTGAGATGAGACCCGGCACCCGAAGGGACAAAACATGTGGTCAATGGTCAATGGTCAGGGCACAAATTATTCGGTCTATGGCACTGTATTTAGAAACACTGTTAGATTGATTTTTAAATCGTAACAAACATTATTCTGAAATTCCGAATTACGTCCACACTGGTAACTTTAAAATTATTTCGAGTTTATTCACTTAACCTAAAAATTATAATGATTATTTAATGGTATATTTACACTGAAAAAATTGAGAATTTCTCAATATTTTAAAAATAAACGAGGAGCGATTGTAAAACGCTGCCGGCTGCCACGATGGCGCCCCGTACAATTACAGTTCTGAAATGCGTTTAAAACTTGTAAAACCTAGCTCTACACACTGCACATTGCAGTGCACCTGAAGGAAGTTTTGATTTCACCGAACTGATATATTAGTTGTTTGGATCCTAAAGGAGGATATTAGATTTATAACCCGGTTTCGCCCGAACGCAATTCTTGAATAAACGAAAATTGTAAAACAAACATTTCGGCATTTGTCTTATTTTTCGACTAGATTCCATCAAGTGCATAGCTCTTAGTGGAAATGATTGTGTGAACAACTAGATTACAAATATAACAAAAAATGCAAATATCGTGTAAAAACAGTTATTTTCTGCTTCTGTTGAGGTAATGATGTGAATAAACATTCATTTCAATTGATCACATTCCATGTATTATAATCAATTATGTTCTGTGTATTAAATTCAATGATTTCCATCCAATATCACTGGATTTTTTACAAGGTTGGGAGGACCATGCCAGTATGCTTTAAATCAAAGTTCTCTTAGAGGTTTTCTCCTACAATTATTGTGAAGTGAAATTTAATACGAAATTAATAATCAAAACTTTATTCCGCTCTGTTTCTGAATAAATTTTCAAGTAAAGTAACCTACATTTTAATTAAACTTAAATATTACGTCCAGTAATATTTTTTTCAATTTATAGGATGGGAGCGGATAGGATTAACAGGAAAATCAAAACAAAACAGATATGCATGGCGGAGCCAATAAAAGTAATGAGTTTTCTATGTAGGTAGAAACGAAACTCCTGTGAGTAAATGCGAATTGAAGTATTCATTACCTCTCTTGTTTCTTTTATCTATGGATTGAGCTATATATTTAGATTTGTCTGGGGGTAAAGTGCACTAACTATGGTAGGTGTTTTTACAATTACATGGAGGTAAAAGTGAAAAAAAAATAACCCGTAACAAACAATTTTTCTACAGGTTATATATTTTTTCAATTTTCTACCATTTTTGTCGTCTCTTGGGCTGATCGGTTATTTTTTTTATTTGACTCCCGAGGAGTCGGGGACTGGCTTTTAAGCTGCTGTGAAACTTTAAAATGTCTTTTAAACATTTATTTTTATTTTGATTGAGGATTGAACCTTCCTACTAAGGAATCAACGCTACTAACATCTTAGCCAAATCCTAATTGAAGAGTACCGATATTTATTTCGTACATTAACTGAAGTAAAATTTATCAATAATGTCATTCAATTTCCGAAAAAATACAGATGTGTGCGCGTATGTATTTATGATTAGAATACAAAGTCATTGAAAACCAGTCTATCTGATGAGTTTCAGCTCGATCGGATGTCGAGAAATAGGTCAATTTCCACTTCCAAGATTTGAAAATATTCATTCATTCATTCCCAAATATAAAAGTGAAATTCAAATAGATGTATAAAGTTAAATAATATTTTTCAAAATACCAACATTTAAAGGTAGTATTCAAGTAAAAAAGTTTGATTGCTTAATTGTTTAGTGAAAAAAATTCTTCCCTGAAAAATTATTTTGTACTGGAAAAAGAACTATGAATTTTCTAAAAAAAGTAATATTTTTTTTACTTCCGTCGTCATGTAGAATCGCCTCCCGAAGTTAGTTCACTTTACGTGCGAACATCCCGTAAGTGTGGATACTTCAAATAAAGTGGCTTAGCGACAAACTTCCGGGCCCCGAGCAAGTATCAACGAGCTTTCACCCTGATTAAATCGAATTGAATCTAAGTCTCAATCTCCCGACGAGTGGAATGCATATACCATTAAGCTATGTAAGCTTTCGATATTGGATCGACGGTCACGTGTGACATTGGACTGATGCAGAGATACACAAATACCACGCTATCCCCTTTTCCCACCCTCTAAAAGCAGAATGTTGATACTTCTTGATGAAAATTTGACGTTCAAAATAAGAGAAAATTTACGTTCTTCATCTGATTAAAAAAAACTATGCTTAAAGACCGGGCATCGCTGGGGAGTTCCGCTAGTAAAAAAATATGTTTTTTATTTGGAATAGAATTTAGAAATCATCAATTATGATGATTCCATTTTCATATATTAAAATAATATAATAAATCGGTTTTAAAGTTACTAGTTCCATATGCTGTTTAACTTTTGCCACGTCGACTCGTCTTTATCAATAAATAAAATTGCATTCCCTAAAATCACGCTTGGGCCGATTCTGCATTGTAAAGCCTGACCTAAATTTTCGTCTAAAATACACATTGGGCCCACGCGTATGTCATGCGCAGGTTTAAATCATAACTTGAATTACCCATTAATCATTTGATCAAATAGTGTTAACAACGCGCAAATGCATGTATCGATTTTACACGGAATATTTTATTCCTGTCACACTTAACTTATGACTGATGATTTCAATTGAGGCGATGCCATACCGAGTAATGCAAAATCATGTGTTTTTGGTTTGAAAATTAGGTCGCCTAGAAATGTTTCAGATGCTTTAATTAAATACTGCGAGTAGAATACATCTTGGCCTTTGAAATAATTGAGTATTTTTCAGATAAGTCTTTTTATAAGCCTAGAAAAAAAAAATTGTATAAGGCCTATGAAAACTGCTTTAAAGTTCATAATCTCCTACTAACGAACCCATTTTCGGTTATTATTTTATTGTATAATGTAGCAAATTAAGTTATTCATACAATAATTGTAAAAAAATTATATATTTATGCCTGAACATCCCAAAATAAAATAAAAGGCACTTATTGGCCACGTTTTTTTCTTGCATAAATCAAAACAGGCGGATGGTGTTAAGTAAATTGTGTTGCGGGAATTTAAACCTTATCGCCATCTACGTATGGGTTGTTATTGATAGCGGCTCAAATTAAAATATTACACGACGTATTACATCGCCTTAAATAACACAAATAAACGAAGCAACAGAAAGGGTGTTAAGTGACGTACTTGACTTAAGGTGTTTCGTGACATAAAATGTAATACAAAAATTTGGTTTTTTTGGACGTGTTCTTCAGATTTTTTTTTCATTTTTGAAAATTTTATAGCCACTCAGCCGAGCAATTGCCCAATCCTTCACATCGACTCTAGCTGTTTAATACGCACTTATATTTTTAGTTGAAAAAAAACCTCAAAAATGTCACCGGAGACCAAAATTTTCATAACATTTTTCACTGCAAGTAATGTCAGGTATCACTGGTCATTTGCGTCTTTTAATGCCCTGCGTATATATATTGTTGTGACATACATTTGATAATAGATAATAATATAGTAAATTTAAATTGGAGACTTATTTAAATACTTATATAAAGTTGTGAATGGCAGAAGTAGTCGGGGACTCCTGAGAAAGAAGTGGCACGATAAAGTGAATCAGTACTTCAGTCGGGAGTCAGAATAATAGAAGAGTTTAGATGAATAGGCAAAGAGAGTGTGCCAAGACCGAGTTTTTTGGCGGTCCATCCTCTGTCTCTGCCTACCCCTGCAAAAAAAAACGGCGGGATGGTTAGTTAATTACATAAAGATATTTTGTGTTTTAAAAAACTAGCAGGATAAGTAGGTATAAATGTGTTGTACTTTTAATTGTGGTTTCCTTGCATTCTTGATTATGTGAAGCTGCCAATACCGAAATTCTGCTTTAAAAAAGAAAGTAAAATTTTAATATAATCACATTACATCTTTTTACGAGTTGCCAAGAATTTCGTAACGTTACATCACCAAGAAAATTGATGCATTTAGTCTAGACGTAGTGTACAAGAAATGTATATAAAAAAGGTTCTTGCGGAGTTTGAAAGAAGCTATTCTCTGGGGGCTGGGTTCTTATAAACAGCGCCATATGATAAAACGAGATATTCAAGATGGGGGCGAGGAGTTAAGGGGTTAACATTTTCACAACCCCGTTGGCATACTCTATTATAATATTCTAGCTGCAAAGTTCGCGTTGCTCTAGAAATAGTTAAAGACTGAAAAAATGAAGCCTTGCTAAAATAATAACACATTGCTGAATTATAGTTTTTTTTGTAAGGTGTGTGGAGCATTCGTATTCTGGTTAAAAATCGGTTTGCAGGTCATTGACAAATGACTTGATAGGTTTTCTAATACGCTTTTAATTAAACCCGAACGTTGTTGGAACACATGTTTATACAAATCATAATATTTCCGCATTTCTTCGTTGTATATTATCAAGGCAAATTTAGGGGATGGTAAAAATAGATCCATATTGCTTAAATAAAATGTTTCCTGCTCAAAAATAACACAATAATGTTGACAAATATTGACAATAATTTATTTAAATAATCGAAAAACAAACAAGTGTATCTATCTACTCGTTTGTATGTAAACATTAATGTTTTTTGTTTCTACCCTTTGTACTCGAAAACTACTAAACTGATTTCGCAGAAAATTTCAAGGATTGTTTTTATTAGTGGCAGGGATGGTTTGAATGAAATCGGGGACGCCTGAGGAAAATATACAACATCTTCTGTGACACTTAGGAAGACTTGCACTGGAATGAATTAAAGACGACATAATGTAGTTTTTTTAACAGTATCATAATGATTTTTTCTGGGCACTAAAATGAAATACTCAGTGTAATTAAAGTCGATGTAAGATGTAGTTTTTAACAGTAACAATGCGTATTTTATGATACAACACGGAGGGACAGGTAAAAAAAGTCGCAAGTCCCGAAGAAGACATAGATAATTATTTATAATTTAAATTTTATTTAATAATTATAAGGAACAAAATAAGATGTCCAAGGAGAATATATGACGTGCAAGTGAATTGTAGAAGAAGTCGAGGACGCCCGGGGAGGACATGGCACGATAAAGTGAAACAAAGACATTAAAAAGTGTTTAAAATAGTATTATTTCCTTCTTAACTCTTGACTTAAAACGTCTATAAGTGGGTCGTCCGACAACCGCATGATTTTTCTGTTTTATTGGCTTTTAAACTATATAAATCCCAATTATTCAGTCAATTATTGATGTTAATTTATGTAAATGTAATACGTAAAATACTAAAATGATATGTCAAGTATTAAAGCTAATATAAGAAGGATAGTAATTTTGGGTACTACTTAATCCCCCACTTGGCTGCGGGACGGTTAAGAATACACCTAGTTTTCAGTTAAATTAGAATTCACACCCACAAAACAAAATCATTAATAACAAGAGCAAAGCCGGGTGCACGTCAGTTAGTTATTAATAAATAATAAGATTAATAATAACGAGGCCACAAGCTATGAGTCAAAGGTCTAGCGTCAGAACATTAATATTTATAATGTGCACACATTTGAAGCTTATTTATTAATTTAATCCGGTTTAGGGTGCCAGCTTATTCGGATCTCTCCTGCAAACAACTGCTCTTCTGTGCTTAAACATTTCTGGTAATGTGTAAAGCTCCCAGTCAAAGCCTTATGAAATTTAATAAGCAAAATTACTACATGATTACAATAATTACCGAGAAGAGCTTTTGCGAGGCATTTTACCGTTTTCCATTGGGAATTACAGTTGTTTCGTGTAATTTAAATATGTGAAAATCTCCGGTTAAGCCCTCAAAGTCGATTGGAAAAACACTCAAAACCCTTTCGACGGAATAAGGGATCCATTGAAGAATAATTAATAATTCAAATACGAGAAATAATTTCTCAATTGAGTTTGGCAGTTTCGTTAAAATATCGTTTTTCCTCAATCAGCCTCGAAATATCTACACTTGTAAATTATTTTAATGTGTTTATTTATTGCATACAAAAAATTCTAAAGTTTTGCTGTATGAATGATGTGGAAATATTAAATTCCAACTTGTTTAAACCATTAGGTTTTAAAATAATTTTTACCTTTAAATCCCAACGATACGGTGAAATATTATGAAATTTCGGAATATTCCCGTGGGATCTAAAATGTGTGACATATTTCTTATTTTTAAAGTTGTCGTTAAAAGAAATACCGTTTTAGAAACTAGATAAAATTATCTTGTAAATATTTGTATTTGAAATAAACATTGACATTTCTAAAAAAATAAATTTGTACGAAAAGTGTCACTTGTTTACGCCATTTGTACAATAAAAAAAATATAAATATTTTTTTAACTTTCAACTGTTTGAAATTATACCCTATTACAATTTTATGGATTTTATCCATGTAAACAAGTATAAATAATATTGGAGAAAAAACGAGAAGAATTATTATTTTTCTTTCCAACAAGTAAAATATCTATTAGTTATAAAATATAAAAATAGTTTTATTTTGTATGGACGCCCCGGTCAGATCTGTCCTTCAGAGCTTCTGATGGAATATGATGTTCGTGGCTAGTAATGTATGGACGCCCCGGTCGGATCTGTCCTTCAGAGTTTCTGATGGAATATGATCTTCGTGGCTAGTTATGTATGGACGCCCCGGTCAGATCTGTCCTTCAAAGCTTTTGATGGTAATATGATGTTCGTGACTAGTAATGTATGGCCGCCCCGGTCAAATCTATCCTTTAGAGCTTCTGATCGAATATGTTGCTCGTGACTATTAATTTATGGACGCTCCGGTTAGATCTGTCCTTCAGAGCCTCTTATGAAATATGATCTTCGTGTCTAGTAATGTATGGCCGCCCGGTAAGATCTATCCTTCAGAGACTCTGATAGAATATAATCTTTGTGGCTAGTAATGTTTGGACGCCCCCGTCAGATCTGTTCTTCAGAGCTTCTGATGGAATATGATCTTCGTGGCTAGTAATGTATGGACGACCCGGTCAGATCTGTCCTTCAGAGCCTCTGATGGAATATGATGTTCGTGACTAGTAATGTATGGACGACCCGGTCAGATCTGTCTTTCAGAGGTTCTGATGGAATATGATGTTTGTGACTAGTAATGTATGGACAACCCGGTCAGATCTGTCCTTCAGAGGTTCTGATGGAATATGATGTTCGTGACTAGTAATGTATGGACGACCCGGTCAGATCTGTCCTTCAGAGGTTCTGATGGAATATGATGTTTGTGACTAGTAATGTATGGACGACCCGGTCAGATCTGTCCTTCAGAGCCTCTGATGGAATATGATGTTCGTGACTAGTAATGTATGGACGACCCGGTCAGATCTGTCCTTCAGAGGTTCTGATGGAATATGATATTCGAGACTAGTAATGTATAGACGACCCGGTCAGATCTGTTCTTCAGAGGTTCTGATGGAATATGATGTTCGTGACTATTAATTTATGGACGCCCCGGTCAGATCTGTCCTTCAGAGGTTCTGATGGAATGTGATGTTCGAGATTAATAATGTATGGACGACCCGGTCAGATCTGTCCTTCAGAGCCTCTGATGGAATATGATGTTCGAGACTAATAATGTATGGACGACCCGGTCAGATCTGTCCTTCAGAGCCTCTGATGGAATATGATGTTCGTGACTAGTAATGTATGGACGCCCCGGTCGGATCTGTCCTTCAGAGCCTCTGATGGAATATGATGTTCGTGACTAGTAATTTATGGACGCCCCGGTCAGATCTAGTAATGTCCTTCCGAGGATTGAAGGGACGCTTATTATTATTTTATTTTTTTCGATTTAAATTGAAATATTTATTAGTAATTGAAAATACTAATGTCGGTTGTGACGTCTGTCTGTAACTCTGGTTCAATGATCTCTAGAAATATTGCATTCAGAGTTATTTTCTATTTTGTAAGTGTTTGTTTAGAGATTTCAGAAAAGCGATAAAGTTTCTTCGTACATATAGTGTTTTACCTAAGTAGCATTTTCAAAATAGAAAAAACGCTTGATTTTTCACGGGTCTGCGTGATTGCTAGGTGTTTTGTGATTAAAATTAAACGTCAAAATTAAAGCATGCCGACAGGAACAAACTATGAGGAAATCGATACTCCAATCCAGGCCACTCCCAATCACCGCCGAAAGTACACACATTGGTCGAAGTACTTATTTTTGAGTCTCGTCAAATACACACGCCAAACGTCATTCCACTCCAACAAAGAATGGTTTGAACCACCCGTTGTTCGAGTGGAATGACTTCGCCGAGAAATGCTTAACTTCGCTCAGAAATTTCAAAGGGCAATTTATGTTAATTTTTTAATATATTGTTTCATATTTAGTTTATCGGTTCAAGGTTATTTCATGCTTTCAAAACTTTGTGTATGATTTTCGATAGCTCACTAGATATATAATATATATCTACTGATATATTTTTAAGATTTTTTCAATTTATATTTGTTTTTCATGCTACTAATTATTGCTTTTAAACTATTCATTTTTATCAAACTTATAAATGACAAAGTTCTAAATACGTATGTACTCTGGTACTAAATACTCAGCACTGGCGCTGGGGGGATTTTCCGGTACCAACGCGAGGGTTAAATAAGACATATTAATTTGTTTTCATTTTTTTGTTTGTTTTTTTAAATTTGTGTTTTGAGTAAAACCTTGTCTTGTAAACATTACCTTTAATAAATATTAAAAATAATTAGCTTTGTATGCAAAATTAAATTACAAACAATAATGGGTAAAAGGTAAAATAAAAATATGTCCATAAAAAAATATTATTGTCACCTGTACTGATGAGATACTTACTTGATTTGTACAATATAACCTGTCTTTAATAAAGGGCTTTATCACACTATCAGCCTAATAGAACAAGAGTCCAATTCGTTTGATAAGCAAGTTTCATTACGTTACTAATAAGATCAGTGACATGATGACGATATCTCTTAAGATTAAGGAATTGTCCTTAACTTTAAAATTCTTTGAAATGACAGCCCAAAAGTCGTTTATTTTAAGATTAAGATTAAAACTATTAAAATGACTCCCTCAACCCAGGCTAGCCACTAGCCTAGTGAGGCAGGTTATGAGAATCAACAAATTTATCTATTTGTTATGTATTCTATCAATTATCATGTTTGTTGAAAAAAGATATTATTATTCTTATTAATTTTGGATTTATACAAAGCCTAAATATGATTTCTCTAGAAAATCATTAGATTTGAACTAAAGCTGTATGACTATAATTTTGTGAACAAAACGATAAAGTAAAAATATGATATTGCTTTATGTGTTACGATATTTGTAGTGTTTGTTGTGATGTGACAATTGCCTTTAAAACACCAGCATACATTTACGTACTTGATTTTAAACTTTAATTGTTGTGTAAATGCCAACCCTTAGCTTTAAATTTGACGCGAAAAAGCGAATTCTATTTCTTTTAACTGAAATTCCGAAATAAAAGCGAAAGCTTGTTGGCAGTTTTTTTAATTAAAAACACTTATGAAAATAAGTCATTCGCTGTACGTAACACATTCAATTTTCAGAGGAGTTCATTTTTAATATTGTGTAATAAGTTCTAGAGGGTTGTTCAACCGCCCCTCGCCCGCCGTAATGACGTGATTAGCAAGTCTAGTGAAGCTTGCAAACGTTTGGAGAGCTATTAGGGGTTTCAGTGCAATCTTATCCGGCCAACTACCGCCGCAGATTTCAGTCGGGCTAAGATGCTATTATAATTTTACTACTATTTTTCGTGCTGGAGAAAGTTGACGAGAAACTAAACGCAAAAAACCATTTTAAATTATACTGTAATACCAGCTCTTAGAGGATTGGAGCTGGCAATATACATACATAAGCACACACTTCACCAAAATCTTCGATTACATATCTGCCCTGATGATGGCTACCGTAATTCTGTCTGAAGCGTTGGTTACAGAAGGAGTAGCGCAACACGACATAATACCACAAAAATAAATCACAAAATTTTTTAGAATTTGATTTTTTTATATGAAATAAGAAAAACCACCGCGACAAAGGCGTAAGACCGTTTAGGAGCTTTTGCTTAGACATACAAAATTTCTGTTTTTTTTTTTTAATAATAATAACGATATTTTTTATACCAGGATGTGGAGAGGTTACTGCAATCCCACACGCACCATATAAATATACATATTTTTTGTACAATAGATATGTGAAAAATGCAAAAAATATATGAAAAGAATAAATTAACAATTAAGGACAAGTATGCAGGGCGTGGTCTTGAGTGAGCTTGTCCCCAGCGCTCACTCAAGAGTGGCTCTTGGTGCTGGTAAGCTGCGGTCACCAACGTGTTAGCGAATGCCATTAGAACCGGTGTCTCATCAGGCCGGCAAATCCATTTTGTCCTAATTCCGTGAACTTTGTCGATGCGCTGCTGTATCTTCGGTATCCAAATATGATTCTACAGGCGTCATTATATTGAATTCAGAGTCGTTCCATCAAGCAAATTCGGTAGATTAGGTAGGTAGATGATTAGATTATTTAGAATTTCGATCAAAGTGTTGTAAATGTCAGGCTCAAATATCACGCTATACTTGATGTATAAGCACGTATCTGAAAGACTTTAACCAGCGATTCCTGAGCATATATGGAGTAAAAAATTTATATATCATTTTACTGTCGGTTGATATTTAAAAATATATATAAATACATATATTTTTCTATCACACGTCGCCACTGATCACACTGCGATACGCCGCAACATATCTGTCTCATAAGTAGGGTTCTGTTGGAACGAGACAGAATGTGTATCACGTGATGCGTTAGGTTGAGCCCAGTGGCAAGGTGTGATGGATAATATCTTATTTTTGTTTTTAATTGCAAAACGCACCTATATATAAAAAAACTTTCTTGATAATATACATTAAATTAAGTACACCCAGTATGTTACATAAAAATATTAAAAACTAATTAAATTTTGGAAACTAATGTTTTTTACAGTAAAATCTGAGTTTGTATTCGAACTGAGTGCATCTAACGAGAACCGAACTAAAGCGGATTATTTTTCTTGAGAGGAGTGCAGAAGAACGAACAAGAAACCTTACAGCTATTCCTTTCAGTATCAAATCTAAATTCTCTTGTCAAATAACTCAATTCGATGGCAGATTTGCAAATCGCTCTGGCGAAGCCAAACCTCGTTTTCGGAAATAAGTAATTTATTTTGAAAATGTGGTTAGCAATTCTTCGGTGTATCGTTATTAATGTTTCGGAATATTTGAACAATTCATCAAATTTCAACGTTCATTTTCAAGTTCTGTGAAAGATTTTTTTAAGTTCTGTTTTTATTTCAGTGTTGTCAAACAGCTAGCCTACAATGATATAATAAGAGAACTTGAATTGGACTTTCACAGATCTCAGAAATGAACGTTGAAATTTGATGAATTGTTCAAATACTTCGAAACAACCCGTCCTAAGTTACTTTTTTCAAATTACAATTCATTTGATATTTGCATAGACATATGAATATTAGTAGACCTGCCCTAAGTGATTAAAAGCGTATTATCCCCACTCCCCAAACCGGTTCGATTGGAGCCGGCTGTGCTCGCGTATGGCCTCAAGTGAAATTTGAAAACGTGACGTCATCATTCTTGTGCGAACTATGGTCGAGGCATCATCGGTTCATTTTACGAAATAACACGGCAAAATGTTGACTTGTACTATGAAAACTTGTAAAAATAGATGTGAAAAAGAGAATAAACCCAATTGTCGTATTACATTCCATATATAAGCATTATTTTACTTTATTTTAAGCATATTCACATCGTATAATATGAATTAGTTGTTACTATCACATCGAGAAACGTCTGGACGCGAAACACAAAGCTGGTTGGTTGCTGGGAAGTAAATTATGAACATTTATAAAAGTGTCTTAACTAAATACTTAAACGAAATATTCGACTCTGAAAATGGAACCGAATTTTTTTGCCGAATTTGGACTTCGCAAATTTGTTCATAACGTGGCGAGTAATTTGCGCTCCCACGTAAAAATGTCTATTCATTCAAAAGCAGATTTTACTTTTAAGAAGTAAATGGTGATATTATAATGCGAGATGCCTATTTACTGTCAGATTGATTTATTGACGAATCACAGTCAGCTTCACTCCCTTCGTTCTTCAACAGTTGATTTTACCCCTCGCCATTATCTTCTCGTCTATTAATTCCTATGTCTGTGGATATTTGATACTATTTGCACTGAAGGCGCAAATGAATTGTCACTGAAACATGTTTTATTTAAAACTAGATGAAGTGTACCCGGCGTTACTCGTGGTTGTGAATGATTTGGAGTTAAGTTTTCTGTGATAACCATCGACATTTCTCTACTTTCTTTAAATATAATATGCATGAATTATATATTTAAACCTTCCTGAAGAAATTTTTTAAGTGATTCTGAAAACCCTATCAAAATCCGTTGCGTAGTTTATAAGAGCTAAGCGCACAAACAAATGGATTTTATTTTATACTATTTGGAGACTTACAAGTGAAAATATTACTTAAGATTGCAAGTGCTGATATTCAGTAAGTTATTTCACCTAAGATATGTCACTTTTCTTCATTTGAATTTGAATTGCGTGCGAAAGTGAATTTTTTTTATTTTTTTTATGTGATACCTCACATGAGTTTCCCTGCCTGTGCAGTGTACAGACAGGGGAACTATGTCACCACCCGGTTGGGCGGCGTTGTGAGGCGGAATAAGGTAGGGGCTGTAGGAAGGGATTTGTTAATGCGGGCCTTGAAGAGGCTCGGATTATAGAAGGGAGGAAAAACAGATGCCGGTAGCTCGTTCCACATACGAGCCGACTTACACAAAAACGAGTCGTAAAAACGGCCCGTTCTCATGAAGCCAACGTCAACCGTGAACGGGTGTTCAGTTCATGTCCGTCGAGTTTCGCGCACGTGCACCGGTGCATCAGGAATCAATGCTGCTAGCTCCTTGGACCAGGCTCCATTGAAATACCTGTAGAACAGACACAGCATGCCTACATTGCGTCTATGCATTAGAGAAGGCAATCGGTCTGTTAACAACTGGTTGTCGATCAGACGGATCGCTCTCCTTTGCACAGATTCAAGCAGGTTTATCAAGTATTTTGGGGCACCAGTCCAAAGGTGGCTCCCAAATTCAATAGTTGGGCGGCCAAATTTAATACTTGAGACTTGTACAGGGTCAGCAGCTGGTCACTGTTGAAGAATCTCCTAGCCCTGTACAAGACGCCCAACTTTTTGGAGGCCTGATTTACTCGTGCTTCCATGGATCCCCGATACTTGAGCTAGTATGATATAGAACTCCAAGCATTTTAATGGAGTCTTTATTGGGGAGAGTGCTCCCATCAAATTGCACCAGACAGTCATTGATCTCCCTCTTTGCCGAAATCAGACACGCTTGGGTTTTTGAGACGTTGAAACTGACCAAGTTGGCCTTACCCCAGGCACGAACCATCTCGAGGTGGTGGTCAATTTTTTGCTTCAAAACTTCCCGAGCTGTTCGGACATCATAGGTGGAAGGGGGCCTGTCAAAAAGATAACCCTCGTGAACGGTGCTGTCATCAGCGTAGCAGTGAATTGGTGCACATTCAACGAGATCGTTGATGTGCAATAAAAACTGCGTCGGAGACAGCACAGATCCTTGTGGCACCCCCGCATTGATTTGGTGCGGTGAGGAAGAAGAGCCGTCAACCACGGTTTGAATTGTTCTTCCCCTCAGAAAGTCTGCAATCCAACTATGCAGGGTTGGATGGATCCCATACGATGGTAACTTCCCGATAAGCGCCCGGTGCCAGACTCTGTCAAAGGCTTTGGAGATATCCAACCCAACGGTTTGAGTTTCACCAAAACGTTCCATGTACCGCCCCCAAATATGCGTCACATATCCGAGTAGATCGCCACACGATCGGTTTCGACGAAATCCATATTGTCGATCGCTTAGGATATTGCTATTCTCGAGATATGTGAGCAATTTGTTGTTAACCACCCTTTCTAATACCTTCGAGAGTATGGAAGTGATGGCTATGGGTCGGAGCGGTCCCCCTTTTTTGGGATTGGGTGGACGATTGCCTTTTTCCAAAGATCTGGCACCTTTCCACCTTTGAGAGAGAGCCTTAATAATTTCGCGAGCACTGGAGTAATTTCTGCAGAACACCTCTTGAGGACCAAGGCAGGTATTCCGTCCGGCCCACTGGCTTTGTCGACTTTCAGCTCGTTCAAGACTCGGAGAACCTCTCTGTTCCGGATCTTCGGTTCCTCCATTTGAAAACCGCAGTGCGGAATGGAAGGGGGAGTCTCTCCGTTATCTTGAAGAGTTGAGTTTTCCGCGAAAATTTTGCCTAATAATTCAGCTTTCTCGCGGGCCGAGTTAGCCAGCCGACCATCAGGCTTGGTCAGAGGTGGGAAAGTGGTTCTGCAGGTTCATTTCTTCCAATCGAGCTAGCGAGTGACCAGAAAGCACGGCTACCAGTGGGATAGTCAGCCAGTTTTTTTGCAATTCTCTGGTCGTGATCGCTCTTAGCTCTATTTAGAACTCTCTTACAATTCCTTGCCTGTTTTCGGTATTCCGAAAGGTTATTCATGGAGTTAATCTTCCGGAGTGCATTAAAAGCCGTATTTTTGAGTCTGACAGCTTCAGCACAGCAATGGTCAAACCACGGTTTTGTGCCCGCTCCAGAGGATTTGACGGAGAAGGGAATGCAGCAATCCATTGCTGATGTGATTACTTCTCCTACCTCGCGTGCACAATTTGATGGGTCCTCGGAGCTAAAGCATACATTACTCCAAGGAAAGGCGCCGAAGAAAGACCGCATGCCGTCCCATTTTGCTGCCCTGTAATGCCATACCTTCCTCTTTACATGTTTGTCAGGTTGACGGTTCATGGAGGATGGGACAGAGGTGGTAATCAGGCAGTGGTCGGAGGATCCTAAGGGCGCTGTCACCTCCACTCTGTACCCGAGTGGCTCACTAGTGAGAAACAAATCGAGTAGGTTGGCTCGATGTGATGGGATGTCTGGTATTCTAGTCGGAGATTCTACGAGTTGGCTTAGTCCATAGATAAGAGCAAAGGATTCCGCTGATCTACCGGCAGAGTTTGTTGGGCCCGTGAACTTCAGCCATTGTTCATTGTGAACATTGAAGTCCCCCAGGATTACAAACTCGGCCGATGGGTAACGGGGCAAGAGAATATCTACAGTGTCACTTAAGTATAACAACTCAACAGTGTCTGATTCGGCAAGGTTTGGTGAGCGATATAGGCACGCATAAATTTTCATCATACCGGTGAGATCCACACGTACCCATAACACTTCGTGTTTTGCGCTCTCGATATTTGCGAGACGAGCGTAGCTGATGTCAGCACGGCTGTAAAGGCAGACACCTCCTTTTGGCCTGAAAAGGCTTTCCAGATGATATCCTGGGCAGTTCAGATAGGAGGTATCTGGGGGCTCGGCAATCTGTGTTTCCGTAAGGAAGAGGAGATGGGGATTTTGTGAGAGAAGGTGGTGGTGGATGGGAGTTAGGTTGGTGTGCAGACCGCGAATGTTAGCGAAATTCACCTTCATCCTCGGTCCACACTGAGGACTCCTACTGTTCGCTGTCGCTGAGTTTATATTAATTTGTTGTGAGTTCATAGTTTTTAAGTTTGTTTTATTTGTTTGTGGGATTTAGGATGGGTTGGGAAGGATTAGGTTAAAAAGGTTGGGTGGGGAGTTGGAGAGTGGAGCAACTGGACACACCAAATGTAAGGTATGTTCTTCTGACTGCGGTTCCAGGCAATGGGCAGGAGAGTCCGGCTGTGGAGGTCGCCCAGCGCGCTCCAAACGCTGGATGCTGGGTCCCCACCGGTCACGAACCGGCACAACATCACCGGTAGGGTTTTTTCGCTGGCTGATGGGGCAGCCCACCCTTGGTCGTGAGCCCAAGGGTCGGGCCCCTGTACTATCCAGCGGCCCGGACAGCGATAACCGGTTTACTGGATCTCCCTCAACCGGCCTCTCCCAGCCCGGCCCGCCCCGCAGTAAGTAGGCCGACCCATTCATCAGTGTGATCCAGAACGCACAACCCTCCATGAGCCCGGGCACCCCTGCTAAGTCACCAAACGTAGCGAACCACTTCAGGTGACCTGTGACAGAGGTGTTGGTAACCCAGAGTATGGTTCCCGGGGCGGCGGTACCCATTGACCACCTCCCAAATTAAAATTGACAAGAATCGACCATATTTTGAGTATAAAAAATTGGAATTAAAATTGAAATTCGTTTTATTTATTTAAACGTTATACGCCCCTGTGGGCCTTTACGAACATGTGATAATACGTACATAAATAATTCAGAGGAACAGTATTAAAAATAATAATTTACATTTAAAATTACGTAGAACCCACGCAGAAGAATAGTATTATGCTAAACCTAAATTGTTATTATTACTGAGGTATGTTATTATAGCCTTCTTCAAACCATATTCAGTGCAGTTGAACACATCTACAATTTCTACGAAAGTATTACAATATAGTTAGAAGCGAGTATTTATATGAGTATGAGTAAGATTCAATCCTGATGTTATTTTTGCAATTAAAAAGATTAATAGATCGAGTAGTTTTAGTTGGTATGTTGAAAGTGATTAGACTTAGTAAATCAGGGCTGTCTATATAATTTTATCAATCATTTTTAAAAGTTAAATTACGTTTTTCCTAAATGTGCCTCCAATGTCTGTGACACGATTAGGTAAGTTCGACTATACACTCTGAAGGTTATTTCCGGCATTTTTAAATCTTATTTTTAGTGACAAAACAATTTTCAATTTTTAAGAAAATTTTTAAATTGTTAAAATTCATTAAAAGAAGCTATTTATTTGTTAAAAAAATACAATAGCTATAACTTGTAGTCGACTTCACAATATTGTGTTTTGTCATAGAGCTATACAATTAAAGCGACTATTGCGTAGTATCTTGATGAAACATTTTCGACTATTATAACACAATAACAGGTGCACGTTGAACGGATTTTGTAGCGTCCGGTCGTTCAGCGTTAGAGCGTTGGAAGCGTTGGAGGCCAGATCATCATTGGAGGTACCAAAGTGGAACCTCATTTTTCTCATTATATTTCTCATCCAAATATTCATCATCACTTTTGGCTCTACAACCCCTGGTGGGTCTTGGCCTCCTCAAGAGTCTTCCTCCACTCATCTCGGTCCCGCGCCAGCTCTCTCCAGTTTCGAAGCTCCAAGGCAGACAAATCTTTGAGGACGTTGTCGCTCCATCTTAACCTTGGCCTTCCCAGGCTCCTTCTCCCTATCAGTCTTGAGCTCAGCAGGGACTTTGGTTCTTGTATCTAAATATTATAATACAAACCTCTCAGAAAAGGACTTTTATTTACTTTGTGTTCCTTTGCGAACTGTCAAAACGCGAAAATTTTTGTGTTATTCACGAGTTTTGTTAAAAGCTTCATAACTCACGTTTTGGGAAACATAGCCTCATTCTAAAAAATGTTTTGGAAAGATTATGAAATTCACTATCGTATTGTTTTGTTATACGTAAATATTTAGCGTTTCTAAATATACATTTTCTGAAAACGTCAAAAATATGTAAAAATCGCTGACCATTATTTCAAAGCTGTGAAAAGTGTACTTTTTTCTGAGTATCATAAAGAAATAATACTTTATATATTGAAGAAATATAATTAAAAACTATTAGTCACCTCAAAATATTAACCGTCCAAACTAAAATATTTTTAATAAATTATTTAAAAACGCAATAAATTATGAACGAACAAGATGACAGATTCAATCGACTCAGATAATGCACCTCTAAATTCCATAGATATTTTTGAATGCAGACGCGTAGCGTTATTCATTATCGATACTCTGTTTTTTAAATCATGGCAATCCGTATACTAGTGATGGAAATAAATCGATTTTTGTAAAATCTCGCACGTTTACGTGAAAAGACGTTCTAATGTCTTGACCGCTATTATCATATTTACGTCTTTTGACGTTCTAATGTTCCGAGTGGTTTGGATTTGGTCCTATTATTGGGCAGTACAACGGATATTTTCAATCTTCGCAGCCCACAGAAGGAATCAAATTGGTGAAAGTGAAACCGCTAAATTAGTATAGTTATGTGGTATACATTATCAGGAATAACTTGTATAAAATAAATAAATAGGGATATAAATGTTCGTTTGTTCAAAATCTTAAATAACCAAAGGTTTTCATCGATTGCTTTGAAATTTTCACACAGCGATGCATTCGAATACGCGTATTTTTAGATACCTATATACACATAGGCTGTGACAGGTGAAATATATTTTTTTAAACAGCGCCATCTGTTGGACGTAAAAGATAAACATGATATTGTTTATCTATCTGCACAGACAGACCGAGCCACAGCAACGCGTGGCGGGGTACATATAGTTCATAATAATATGATACATTATTTGGCATTACTCGTATTAATACAATAAAATAGTATAGTCCGTATTAATACAATACATTTATTAGTATATTTAGTACAATCCGTAATAATACAATACATACATTAGTATATTTAGTATAATCCGTAACAATACAATACATTAATAATAATACAATTCTAATAAATAATTTATTATATTTAGTATAATCCGTAATAATGCAATACATTATTTAATGTAATTAGTATAATCCGTAAAAACACAATTAATTCGCATGACCTGTTGTAATAAAATAACATTATTTGGTATAATCCATAATAATACGATAAGGTATTTAGTATAATCCGTAATAATACAACTAATTTTGTGTAAACCAAAAAAATATCAATAAGTAGACCGGTCTTTATGCAATCTATAGTACAAAATTCTGTTAGTTTCACTTACGAGGTTATTCGATTTCTCCGTCTCAGTAAAATGCACCGCCCAACTCCGCAAATAATTTCAACATTTCATTCTTCCCATGAAAGATGTAGAAAGAAAATGAAAACAGAAGAGAACTTTTGAAACTTGAAGAAATTGGAGAAATTTGTCCGAAGCTTTAGAGAGAAGTCATACAAGAAGTGAACTCGATTTTATATTTCGTATTTGAAGAAGTTCTGTGGATATAATCTTCCGATATCTTTTTATGTTGCTGTTTTTGGTTGGCAACGGGTGCTCGTTACAAATGAACCTTTGTGTTTAAAAACGCGATCGTTTTCGATAAATACCTTAAATTTTATTTCCTTTTATTAAAAGGTATCAAATAAGCCTTGGTTGAAAAAAAATTAAAGACATATTAATTTAAAAAAAATAAAGAAATTGGCATATTGTGTTTATATAGAATAACTAAAAAGTTAATAATTTCTTTAGGAAATTCCGCAGTTGAGTCGCTAACCACTTGGGGGTTTTTGTAGTTATGGAATCTCATTTTATGTGATGCTGCGAGACTTAATAAAGTTTAGAAGGAAAAGTTGTAAAGATAGTGAGAGGAATGTTGTAAAGAAACTACCTGGCTGTAAGACGGCTTGTATGTGGAACGAGATACAGGCATCTGTTTTACCTCCTTCATTTATATAAAGATTGTCCGGTCCTCTTCAAGATACGCGAATGAATCCCCTCCTACAGCCCCTTCCTTAGCACGCCTCACAACGCTTCCCAACCGGGTGGTGACATAGCTCCCTTGCCTTTACACTGTATAGACAGGGGCGCTCTTGTGTGGTGTCATATTAAAAAGTGTACGGATATATGAAGAGAAATGTGTATCAATTGTTCATAGTACCGTATGAATTGAGATTGCGCGAGCAATTTGTGAGTTATCGCTGCATTACTGTTGTTTGCCAGTATGCAAATGCGTAGTTTGGAACATTGTACATTCAATGGAGTGTGGCTGATACCAATTTATTCGGGATAAAATATGTTATTACTTAAGGGTTTATGTAGAAACAATTGATATGAAACAAAGAAGCTCTAACACGTAGATCGTTAAAAGAAGAAAAAAAATAAGATTTGTAAAAACTGTGCACGTAGGTATTGCATTACTCATATAAAATTAATATTAATTTAAACTTAACACATTTATGGATGTATTTAAAAAAAAATTCAGATTGTTTTAACAATTAGTGTGTACGTCAGGTATGATTTGAGATTTTGAGACAAAAGTATTAAAGTGATTTGTTTTTGGGGTATTATGCCGTGTTGCGCTACCTCCTTCTTAAGTCAACGTTTTGGACAGCATTGCAGTGTATATGCAGTGTAGATCAGGGCAGATGTTGCCAACTCCAATCCTCTAAAAGCTGTATAATTGTTTTGGTGTAGCCGTCTATCACCGGATACCGCGAACTATAGAGCCCCTCCGTCTTTATTAATATTAATGCGATTTTTTTTAATTTGGTTTCAATTAAATGCTCGGCAATTGCCGATTTGTCAGAGTGACCCAGTTTACATGCTCGAAAGTTTTCTGTTTTACTTTAGGAACCTTACTCAATGTGTAATTTAGTTATTTAATTGTAAATTACACATCTACCCTGATGATGGACACTGCAATACTGTCCGAAACTTTGGCTAAAGAATGAGGTAGCGCAACTCGGCATAATACCCCCAAAACAAATCACTATAGTTTGTACGTATCTGTTTTTTGTACAAATGTGTTCATTTTCATGGTAGTATTCCCGAAATTATAAAAAAAATTCGAAACATGAGAAATTCTTAATTAGTGAGGTATTAACTAACATAAATAAAAAAATATACACTTAAATACTAAACGTTGTTTTGGCATGTAAAAAAGCCCAATTGAGCGATAAAAAATAATAACAAACATTATATAAAATACGTACAAAAATTCTATAAAAGATAAATTTATTTAAATTCAACTACGTAATATACAGCGCTGTTCTTGTGAATAGAAAACTATTTTAGTTTCATTCTATCGCCAGTGGCGTGGAGTGACACAGTATTGTGACTACTAAACATAAACAATATTTATTATCAAATTATCTCCTATATCTGCCATATTGGTATTGTATTGCTTAACGATACTGTAAAGAAACTTATAGATAACTTCAGTTCAAAAGTTTAGTATATTGACTGTTATACAGGGTGTCCGGGGGTAAAGTGCACAAACTTTGGGAGATGATTAATTTTACATGGAAGTAAAAAAGATAATTTTTTTAATCGAAATTCAATATTTTTAACCATACAAAAATATTTTTCCTTAGAAGAATATTCATATATCCGTAAACATAATTGAATTTTTTTAAACTAAAAAATATCCTTGAACTTTGGAATTTTGAAAAGTTATTTCTCTTTTTACTTATATTAATGTAGAATCACCTCCGGAAGTTTGTGCACCTGTTTAAGGCGAAGCTTAATGCCAAATGACTATTTTGATTACACTTTATAATGAATTGGTGTACATTATGAATACCAAAAAAGTAAGAACCAGTTTTTTGCTTGAAATCGAACGTTTCTAGACTCCGTTTGTCAAGCGATTGTAATGCCTATTTCATACGATATAAGATATACCAAGAATATACACATTTTTGGCTTGTAGCTTCCTCTTAATATTAGAAAACGATAATTTTAAGTTTGCTTTTCAACGGTAGGAAGTTAAAGATGATTTAGGTATATTATGAAAGTAAGGCATTTAACATAAAATAATGCAAAAATCAAGCTAGACATCATGGATTGTATATTTTGACTTAATTGGAGTGGGTGGGATCCTCACTAAATTAAAACAGAAATTGTCCAAAATTTGCAAACCAAATTTACATTTGTGTTAGATGGAAAAGCTCAATCAACGATGAAATTCCAATCAGAAGATATGAAATCAAAATGCGAAGACAGCTTAGAAGAATAAGATTTAAAAATAATAATTCTGATTTGGAACTTTATTAAATAATGTAATCCGAATAAAGGGACCTACCCAAAACGGAAAACATACCAACGTATTTATAAATCATGTAATCATTAAACTCAAATAATACAAACTTTTAATTGTTACAACACTTCCTTTTCAAACGTCACTGAGAAACAGCCCTATGGACATTAACGATGTTTATGAATATTCTGAATATAAATGAACATATATGAATTTAAAATGCTTATTTATGGATATTTACGGATAATCGTGGAGATCAAACGTATATTTATATACAGGGTGTTAAGGGACTTAACTAACTTACCTTAACCATTGATTCCTGAGATTATTTGGAGAGAAAAAGAAATTTTGGTCTCCGGTTACATTTTTGATGTTTTTTTTCAACAAAAAACATAGGAAATCAGTAGGAATGATAGCTGTGTTCGGTGATTACTAAGCTGAATGGCCAGTGACGACATTTGAAAGATGTTTTTTTTTTAATTTAAAAAAAAGTCAAGGCGTCCCTCAACACTAACTAACTAACCAGAGCAGAGAGGACGGACCGCCAAACAACTCGGTCTTGGCACACACTTGCCTCATTCACATGCACACATACTCGTCTATTATTCTGACTTTTGACATTGCCCGACTCGAGTATCTGATTCACTTGATCGTGCCATGTCTTTCTCGGGCGTCCCCGACTTCCGGTACCATTCGCATTTGCATCATATATCCTCCTTACACTCCTATCGTCGCTCATTCGCTCTACATGCCAAAACCATCTAAGTGTTCCTTTCTTAATCTTACTCATTACGCTTACATTAGCCATGCACTCTTTGCGGATCTCCACATCCCTTACACGATCATACATGGTTTTACCACACATACGCCTCAGGGATCTCATTTAGACAGCATTCAATCTACCTTCATCCTTTTTTTGCCAGTTCCATGCCTCACTTCCATACATCAGGGTAGGTAAAAGCACTCGATTGCGGACTGCTAACTTCCCTCAACACCCTGTATATTTATGAAAATTCATTGGATTTTGTATGGATATTTAATTTCCATAATTTGTATCTGTATCTTTTTATTATTTAACAATTGTTGTTTTTATTCATAATTTTTATTCGAATTTGCAAATCTGAGGTTGAAGAACATCTTTGAAGTGTGTATGCAAGCAATGCAGTACTGCCTTCGACTTAACTCCAATTGCAGTACCCATTTGATGGTTAGATATTTGGGTAGCTTATTCCATAAACTTTTAAGTAAATTAATTCAAAAACCATTTTGAGCAACAAACTACACACAGCAACGAGTTTTTTTGCATTTGAAACTATTTTACTCCAATACAAAACATCCTAGATCTCGAGAAAGAGTATTGGGGTAGTAAGAACTTTTAAACAATTATTCTATTCAAAGTAAATTCAAAAGTTTTCTCGATTAAATCCTTAACGAACGACTATAATTATGTGTACAAAAATATAATACAAAACAATATATTGCGTACAATTAATTTCAGTAAGAAATTTTTGAGAAAAATAAATTATTTTAACTGTCTTTCATAAATTATGGAGATTTATATAAACGTAAATTAGTCAGGCATTTTTCTGAAAATCAAATGAATAATTTAGCATAAATTTCAGTGATGACAAGAATAATGATTCTCCTTCAAGCAGCTGGCATACATTAGGATAAAATCCTGGGATTTAAAAATAATTGTGGTTTGAATAAAACACAAAAATACGATTTTGAAAGCCTCAGCTGCAGGAGTTAAACATTTTTTCTCTCCAAATACATGGTTATTCACACTAACGATATGGTCTTATTAAACTTATTACCACCATCAATTCAACAGATTAGTTCTATTGTACGATTGTGTTTCTTAATATAACGAAAAGTGGAAAATTAAAAAAAAGTTATTTATTAACGGATTTATTAATTATTATTTAACGGAATTTCCTTTTGCGGATCGTGGTAGTAACCAAATACCCGAATAATTAAAAAAATAACAGGATCTTTTGACTTATTTGTTTACTGTGTTAGGTATTGTTGGGTCCTTACTCTTTTGAACGTGGTCTTCATTCTTTGACCACATGTTCGGTGATCTGCACCGCGTAGGTACCTAATCATTGCAGTGATTGACTTCTCAATGCAATAATTTTCGAATTTTAAACATAACTTTTTTTACATTATATTTAATAGGCGGCACCTAAAAAAATAATTCCTCTCAGGGCATATTTCATCTATTGGGATACTGTGTGGAGGGTCTTTTTAGGAAAAGGAAGGAGAGGAAGTTCTGGGATAGGTATGAGAGCTGGATGGGAATCTGGGGGTCAGTGTGTCTAGAGGGGCGATTCGGTTTTACTTAAGGATAAGGAATTGTCTATAGGTAACCTTGAAATTAACTACATTTTTACTTGCTATCCAAGAGAACTCGAATCACAGTTAACGAAAAAGTAGTTAATTTAAATATAAGATAATTCTGCTATCATCCGACACAATTTAAACAGCAGTTAACGTAAAAGTTGTTAATAATTTAAAAGTTAAGGACAATTCCTTATCCCCTGGAATTGCCCCTCGGGAGTCACGGACGAATTAATACATTCCTCCCATTGAGCTGCAGTTGGCGTTAAACCCCACGAACCCGGGAACCCCGCCACATCACCGAACGTGGTGAACCACTGAACACAACGCAATCAATGTTCCCGGGGGGCAGTATCCATTCCCGCCTTCCAAATTGTATTTTTATTAAGCGATCGGGGCCGATAACTAATTAAGTAGCTTATTCCTTGACGTTCTTCAAATTATTCACTGAGGCATTATCACTCATCAGCCACTGTCTAATATCAGCATCCCAAAGCTGACTCACTTCCCTTCAAACCAACCTTTCAAACTTATGACATGCCTTGTCAATTTCGACCTTGATTTTTCGCGCTTAAGTGGATACAACTGGATTTATCTTATCAACGTAAATCAGTGCGAAGTAACGTTCCAACTGAGGCGACTAATTATTAGTCACCTCGTATATTCCTCCATGTCTAGATTACTCCGATGGGATTTATGTAAGCCTTCTCAAATACCAAATTAATTAACTTCAATCCAAGTTCAACGCAGCTGCATGACACATCACCGATGTATCTAGATATTTCAACAATTCAATGCATCTCAGAAAATTCTACATTTAAAAATATCATGAAAGATTTAAATATCTTGAAAGATTTAAATATCGTGAAAGATTTAAATATCATGAAAGATTTAAATATCTTGAAAGATTTATAAATCATGAAAAATTTAAATAACATTAAAGATTTGAAATGAAACAAAATATTTAAGCTTTGCTGTAGAGTTTGAAATCACCGAAGAAGAAGATTATACTGATAAATCTAAACGAAACATGAAAAAGAACAAGACACAGAAAATAAAAAAGATAACGGTCACAACCACGAATCAAACCCAGAATATCTTGCTTTACCTGGACAGGCGTCTTAACTATTCCATCATTGGAACCTATCTATTAAACGTCATATTTGTCGATGTCATATTTAAAATTCACAATTACTAATATCTTTATTTTTTCCCAATTTTTTCGGAAGCTACCTTTTTAAATTATCACAAATTTATATTGAAATTGGTTTGTAACCTAGATAGTGTCTCGGATACACATTGATTTTTTTTAAATTCTAAATGATATTTAATATAGTGCATTCCCTAAAAACCAATTTGCCTTTCTGTAATAATTTCATAGATTAAAAATAAGTGAGTCTTTTAGTAGTAGATATTTGAATGCAATACTACCTCCTACATAATGTGTTGGTTATCTGTGTCTTTTCAATTCTCTTCATAGTTTGATAATGCCTTCAGGATACAGCTGTCAAGCTAAATAATAAGTCTACAACAGAACTTAATAATAATATTATTTTTCAAGGAGACTCATTGAGTTCTCTTTGGTTTTGCTTAGCATTGAATCCTCTATTTAAAATGTTTATTAAAAGCAAGTTTGGAATAAAAATTAAGGGTAATAGAAGGGAGAGTAGTAAAATTTCGCATTTATTATTTATAGATGATATAAAATTATTTTCGAATTCAGAACAAAATTTATAGAAAATGATCGAGGTAGTTAAAAACTTTTCAGATGACTTTTGGTTTAGATAAATGTAGAACGATCCATATAGAGAAAGGCAAAATTGTAGATGGGGACGAGAGTATATTTAGAAATTTCCAAATTACTAGTATGAAAAGGGATGAGGTTTATAAGTTTTTAGGATACCCACAATCAAATAGATTAGACCATACTAGTATTAAAAATGATATTAGGATATCATTTTAAACTAGGATCAGGACAATTTTAAAATACAATCTATTTGCTAAAAATTTAGTAAAAGCTATAAATACCTCTATTAACGTACTCATTTGGCATAATTAAATGGTCCAATACAGATTTATATAATTTAGAACGATTAATTAGAACTATGGTAACAAAGTTTAATTGCCATCATACAAATTCAGCTATAGAACAAAATTAATTTAACTAGAAATTTAGGAGGTAAAGGTAAGAAATCAAAATGGAGTTCTATAAATTGAAGTTATTAACATTAAAACAATTCATATTTACTGAACAATAGTCTACTAATTAAAGTACCTACGTTATTGTGGAGTTTGGAGTTTAGGGTTAGCGTGTGAATGAATACACGGTAAAATATTTAATTTTTTTCAAACACGTCACAAGAAGAACTAAATACCCATCTTAATACCAATCGTAACTACAAATCTTATTTTAATATTGCTTTTAATACATTAAATTAATGATGAGAAGTGTTGGGGTGAGAGAGGTTTGCGTGTGGATGAATTACTGTTAGTATTTCTCATGAACACTTCACTTGAAAAATGTAACCCTTATGTGAATATATTGATTAGCTCTCATTGAATACTGGTGAACCTCGCAATGCTTCGCTACTGCAAATGTCTTTCTCTGACTTCTCCTACCATTCAGCACTGTATACCACAGTGTTACTGTTAAAAAACTACATTAAATCAACTTTAATTCGACTCTGTATCTCATTCCGGTGCAGAGATATTGCATTAAGTATTCCTCGGGCGTCTCCAACTTATTCTACCCAAACTGCACTCTATATTTATTTATTTTTATTTTTATATATATATATAAATTACAAAAAATACACAATATGTAGACATTTTAAACCATGACTTGATATCATATAAAATTAAGCTTAATAAATTAAAATACTTTACTTCTTCAAATTTTGCAAATTCACTTTGTGGCACCATTTTATTAATAAAAAAAAGTGGGTGTGTCAAGCCTACGCAAGACAGAAGTGAAACTTCTTTTGTTAAACCGTATGAACCACAATCAATTACGTATTTCACTCGTATTACACTCACGACGCAGTATACTAACCAAGCAGCTGATGCTTGGCGTGGCGCAGTTCGCTGGTGTGAGAGAGAGGAAAGAAGAGAAGAGAGAGAACGTTCGTGAGCGGCTCCCCCACCTCAACAAGCGCATATGGTGAGAGAGGGACAGTGAACGGTGAGCGGTGGTGGGGGTACCCGCATTTTCGTGTCGATCCTGACTCGGTTTTACTCCGTCCATCGAAAATCCATTACGCGCCTAAAGAAGTTTCACTTCAATAATTAAAACACTTTGTTTTTACCACGATAATCTTTATTTTTTATTTAAAGTCAACATGTTTCGAGAACGATGTTCTCTTCATCAGGACAATTAATGTACTAAAAACTAAATTGTCAAGTATATAGAGACAGGTGTGGGTAGAAAAGGAAGTAGTGCGGGGGGGGGGGTTGAGGGGAGGGGTGAGAGGTGGAAAGGGGAGGTGCTTAGAAGATCAAAGACAATTACGGTACCAGTCAGCCAGCGACCAGTCTCCTGTCTCTTGACGAACTTTTAATCCAACAGCATTAGGTACATATTACACCGGTGCGTGCTTTTTGTTCTGGACTCGTTTCGGTGGTTATATGAATACCTTGTCGGCTGCTTGCGTTGTTGTCTTATTAGTACTTGGATAATATTTTAACGTAATGATTTCTTCAACAAAAACCGGTTTTTAGGTTGATCAACTAATTTTGTAAATGTTTGTCAACTATTCAGTTGAGCTAACACGTTAATACTATTTTTTAATTTTATTTCGTCAACCTTTTCTATACCCTTAATTGTTGTGTTTAGCAATGATATCTACTAGCCCGTAGGAACCAGGCTTGCATCGAACTCTACAACATTTATTAATACATGTTCATAGATATCATATTAGTTTATATATGTGATTAAATAAACAGTTTTGATGTTACATATTATATTGTCAACTCTAACAGCCTAGTTAAATACGTTTTTAACATCCCTGTCTCTTTACAGATTCATCTCATACATCTTCCCATGTTTGAAAGTGTGAACCGATTCATAGTGACCGACCGAAATTGGCTTTTCAGTGGAAATTGAAACCGAATTTCGGCTTGCATTATAGTTTCGTCCGAAACCTGAACAAATTCAAAAAAGTAAAAAAAAAAACACTCTAAATCCCTAAATAATTAGTCTTTTTTACCATTAAACTTGAGAGTTTGTTAAAGTTAGTGTTGAATAAAGTACAATGGAATAAAAGATACCAAAAAATTTGAGTTAATTGGGTTTACTTTTAGCGCTTTTGATTTGTTGTTGTATTAGTTCTTCAATGAACGCTGTAGGTACTTAACTAAAGGAATTAACAAATACAAATTATCTTACAACTATTTACTGTAGTAAACAATTCAGTCTAGTCTATAATATGTTAGACAATAGCAATACAATAACTAATTATTATTTGAACGATATTATTTATACAACTGCTTCTTTTAAAATAATATTTCAGTTATTCTAGAGGCATGTACAGACACGCGCCCGAGTAAAGCCTGATCCGACACATCACTATCGTAGGTTTCTGTCCTTGGGAATTTTTTTGGCCGAAACCGCGGCCGGAACTCGTTTATTGGCCGAAACCTAAACCGAAACTTTAGTCGGTCACTAGTGATTAATCATTTGCTTGCATCTTGCAACGATCCAAACCCTCTTAAGAAAGAAGCGCAATATATTCGACTGTATTTTGGTAAAACCTTCAAGCCACAAATTTTGGGAATGTTACCTCTCAGTGGTTTTAAAAAGTAAATTTAAGCGTAATTTTTTAGGTTATCCCGGGAAAACCCTAGATGAGATTGCTCAACCCTTAAATCACTCATAATTTTATAGAATTGCAATATTTTACATCAAAATTTGAAAAACTTAAGATTTCGTTTATATCTCCTGTAAAAGTTTCATTTAATGGCTTGAAGAGTTTTACCAAACCACTGTCGACAGACATATTATATGTAATTTTTTTGTTTGTTGCCGAAGCAAAGCTCTGCATCAGCGGTTACTGCAGTTGTTTGCTGGCCGCGGAAGCCTGAAACCACTGTGATCGTTGCAACCTCTCCCTCTTTCCCATGAACTTTCCATCTAACAGACGGAGAGATTACAGCGGGGTTCTCAGTGCTTCATATGTCCAATGTTCCTTACTGCCCATGCCCAGCATCTAGCTGATGCGTTCAGCCGTGAATAATGGCATTATAAACGGTGCGGGTATTACGGCGGGTCCGGTTCCCCGCGCCACCACTCCCGTAATGCTGTTACGGCGTTCCTCACATTTTATTATTTCAAGGAACAATACGACGCAGGGGTTCTCAACCGTATTTTACTTACGGGATCCTCAAAAAGAAACTGATTTTACTGTACGCTTTTTTTATATCTGTTTACTAGATTGTTGTGATCTACGCGTCCAACAAAGTATGTTTTTAATTTTTTTTTTTTTTTTTTTTTAATTGGTTTTCAAGCTACAATCCCGTTAAACTGTAATGAAGCAGTTTGTCAACAGGATGTTAATGATCAATTACATACATACACACATACTATTATTACCATAACTATACAATGGTGTTTATGAGTGGTAGGGGGTGCATGGACCAGATCTTCTCATTGCGTATGCTCACTGAAAAGTTTCTGGCAAAAAACCAGAAACTTTTCTGTGCCTTTGTAGATCTACAAAAAGCATACGACCGAGTCGACAGGAAAAAGCTATGGAAGGTGTTGTCCAAGTATGGAGTGAATACAAATCTGACTCAGGCAATTGCGTCTCTGTATGAGGGAAGCGTTGCATGTGTTAGGGTGAACGGTGATTTTACGGGGTGGTTTGATATCACAAAAGGTGTTAAACAAGGCTGCGTAATCTCACCGTGGTTATTCAATCTATACATGGATAATTGTATGCAAGAATTGAAAGAGGTGGGATTGGGTGCGAATTTGAATAATTTGAAAGTATGTTGCCTGTTGTATGCTGATGATGCGGTGCTGATTGCTAATAGTATAGAAGATCTACAGTCTCTCGTGTCTAGGATGAACGAAGTATGCATGAAGAATGAGTTGATGAATGTAAGTAAGTCTAAAGTAATGGTGTTTGAAAGAGAGAGTACGAAAACAGTGTGCAATATAATTGTGAATGAGGAATACTTGGAGCAGGTGGATGAGTTTGTGTATTTAGGAAGTATGTTTACGAGAGATGGGAAGGCTGACAGAGATATTGAAAGAAGGGTAAATGCAGGTAATCCCGTTAATGGAGGACTAAACGCCGTTGGCGCTAACAAAAAATTGTCCAAACAAGCGAAGTTAGCAGTCCACAACGGAGTGCTGGTACCTACCTTGATGTATGGAAGTGAGGCATGGAACTGGCAAAGAAAGGATGAAAGTAGATTGAATGCTGTTGAAATGAGATCCCTGAGGCGTATGTGTGGTAAAACCATGTTTGATCGTGTGAGGAATGTGGAGGTCCGCAAAGAGTGCAAGGCTGATGTAAGCGTAATGAGTAAGATTAAGAAAGGGACGCTTAGATGGTTTGGGCATGTAGAGCGAATGAGCGAAGATAGAAGTGTAAGGAGGATATATGATGCAAATGTGAATGGTAGCAGAAGTCGGGGACGCCCGAGGAAGACATGGCACAATTTATTAGGTGTTGCGCTTAGTTGCGGACGTGTTTTAACCGCTCCGGTTTGTTTAATCCTTTCAGAAGGTTTCCCTTGTTAAGAGATCGCTGAAAATTGTTCAGCATCCGTGTTTTATATAGTGCTTACCTTCTTATTTCACGAAATGCGCGTAACTTCTACCGTTTAGCCGGAATTTGCAATTATTATAGCATTTTAAACCGATTAAATTTTGAAAGTGAAGCTAAAACAAAGATTTCTCAATGCAGTCGACGATTTTATACCTGACTCAAGTGTCAAGTGGTGTCGGGATTTACGGGACCTTTTCAACCGAGGATGTCTGCCTGGAGGACAGATAAGCCATATTTTGTTTAAAGTTTTTGTTTTTGTTTTCTGTTTTTGTTTATGTATTTTGTTACAGATGACACACATAAACTTCACTTTGACTTTGGTTCAAGATTTTGCTTATGATAGCCTACGATAAGCGAGCCCTAAGGGTCTGAGACAGAGGTGTGAAATCGTCGGATAACGACAATAGAAAGAATGTATTGGAGCCAGGAAGGAGTCTGAAAGGGTCGAGAGGATGCACTAGGTGGCATGAAAGGCTGGGAGGTGACTGGAGAGACTAAGGTAAACTAGGATGAGGTGATTTTGCAGAGCGGTGCTGCCAAGGTCTGTTATCTATGTGAGGATGTTGTGTCGGCGCTCTTTATTGGCAGCAGACACATGTCAGCGCTATATTAGCGGCGGACACATGCCTGAACGGATGACGAGCCTCGTGCTGGCACAGTTGGTGGACGGGGTAGTCTCTCTCCCTGCAGCAGCTGGTACAGTTCCTTCGCTACCTAGGACTCTTGCAGCAGAGTCTCCATCTTCTGTCTTCGTCGAGCGTCACAGCGGTGCTGCCAAGGTTTGTTGTCTATGTGAGGATGTTGTGTCAGCGCTCTTTATTGGCAGCAGACACATTTCAGCGCTATATTGGCGGCAGACACATGCCTGAACGGATGACGAACCTCGTGCTGGCACAGTTGGTCTAAATAACAAATGTAGATCCTAGGAAATAAATTGTACAGCGCCCTTGAGGTGATTTTTCACAAAAACGGCGCTATACAAATTATCCAATTATTATTATTATTATTATTATTATTAAAAAATTACAATGGAAATATGTTTAAGACAGAGTTATTCACAAAATTAGTTCGATTATTAATAATATTTAAATTTCTAATAATGGTTATAACTCCAAATTAATCGACGACATACTAAACAAAAAATATAAGAAAAAATTTCATTTGTCCTACATTTACCCATTGCTTAGTGATAATATTAAAAAGCAATGGAGAAAAATATTGTTTGTAAATCATCAAACCTCTAATTTAATAGGGAAAAAAATTCCTAATACAATACAGCCAGCTTTTTATACGAATAATAAATTGAAAATTTATATTCTAAATAACAAGGACAAAGACTTAAAAATGAAAAAATCCAGAGTTTACCAATTGAATTGCAATGATTGAAACCATTTTTACATAGGTAAAACTTGCAGAAATTTTGAAACAAGGATTAAGGAACATTTGAGATGTCTAAATAGCAATAATTATTCGGAATTTGCTAACCATCTAATTGAATTCAACCATTCATTTGACATAAATACTGGTTTTAAAATTTTACACACTAATGTTAGTGGTTTTCAGTTAAACCTTTTAGAAATATTAGAAATTAGGAAAAATGTCAATAGAAATTTAAATATTATTAATAATCAAACTAATTTTGTGAATAACCCTGTATTAAATATATTTCCATTGTAATTTTTTGTCTTTGATCTTCTAAGCACCTCCCCTTTCCACCTCTCACCCCTCCCCTCAACCCCCCCCCCCACACTACTTCCTTTTCTACCCACACCTGTCTCTATATACTTGACAATTTAGTTTTTAGTACATTAATTGTCCTGATGAAGAGAACATCGTTCTCCAAACATGTTGACTTTATATAAAAAATAAAGATTATCATGGTAAAAACAAAGTGTTTTAATTTATTTTTAAACTTCCGATTTAGTTGTCCGGGTTAAGTCTTCCCCAAAGGAAAAACTTAACCCTTCCACTCACTTTTCCACAAATGATCAGCTAGTCAATCAACACTATGTAAGTGCATTATATAAGTAAAATAAATACAAAACAATACAAGAACAACAACACGTCAAATCACCAGATATCAAATGGGAAAAAAAATTCACCGTCTCCAGATATTTTCATATCAGAGGGTTCGGCTCGGTAGAACTTCTAACAGGGCCTATAAATCCTACTGATCCCTCAACATAAATATTTAAAAAATCTTTTGTTATCCTACATGTATTCAAAATGACCGACTTTTGCATCTTTATATATAAATTTTTTGATAGATCTAATACGCCTAAATTTTTAATTAGAGAGCTAGGTATAATGCCAGTAGCCGAAATAACGAATGGTAATATTTTTATAGTCTGAGAATGCCAAATTCTTTTTATTTCATTTCCTAAATCTGTGTATTTTCTTATTTTTTCACTAACAGATTTTTGAATATTACAGGAATTTGGAATAGCAACATCAATAATATAAGTTATTTTTTTAATTTTGTCATGTAAAACTATATCGGGTCTATTATGACTAATCGCTCGGTCTGTTAGTATAGTTTTATCATAATATATTTTATAAAATTCGTTTTCTAAAAATGAATTTGGTTCGTATTCATAATATGGTACTACATTACGGCAGTCAATCAAGTTATGTTTAATTACCAAATTTTGGTGAATTATTTTTAAAACTTGATTGTGCCTAAATGTATACTCGGACGGTGCTAATATAGAACATCCCGATATAATATGTTCTATAGTTTCCGGAAAAGCCAAACATTTTCTACACAAATTATCAATTTGATTTGTATCTTTGATTATATGCTTTCTATAATTTTTAGTATTAATGACTCTATCCTGAATTGCAAGCATAAATCCTTCTATTTCTGCGCTCAACTCTCCAATACTCAACCATTTGTTTGACTTAATTTTGTCAACATACGTTTGGTTGAGATAATTGAAGTGTTTTGCGTGTAAAATTTTATTTGACCAGGAATCTAATTATTCCTGGTTGGGATTTATAAAAATGTTGGCATTCTCATCGTATAAATTTAAAGGTGTAATATTTCTATCTGCCTTGCAAATTATTTTGTGCATTTCTGAGCTATGAGCTTTCCTATGGAAAAAAGTTCTTAGCATTTCTACCTGATTATGTTTCAAAGAAGTTATTTTGACTATACCTCTACCTCCTAAATTTCTAGGTAAATTAACTCGTTCTATAGCTGAATTTGGATGATGGCAATTAAACTTTGTTAGCGTAGTTCTAATTAATCTTTCTAAGTTATCTAAATCTGTATTAGACCATTTAATTATGCCAAATGAGTACGTTAATAGAGGTATTGCCCAAGTATTTATTGCTTTTACTAAATTTTTAGCAGATAGATTGCATTTTAAAATTTTCCTTATCCTAGTTTGAAATTTAATCCTAATATCATTTTTAATACTACTATGGTCTAATCTATTTGATTGTGGGTATCCTAAATACTTATAAACCTCATCCCTTTTCATACTAGTAATTTGGAAATTTCTAAATATACTCTCGTCCCCATCTACAATTTTGCCTTTCTCTATATGGATCGTTCTACATTTATCTAAACCAAATGTCATTTTGATATCATCTGAAAAGTTTTTAACTACCTCGATCATTTTCTCTAAATTTTGTTCAGAATTCGAAAATAATTTTATATCATCCATAAATAATAAATGCGAAATTGTACTACTCTCCCTTGTATTACCCTTAACTTTTATTCCAAACTTGCTTTTAATTAACATTTTAGATAGAGGATTCAATGCTAAGCAAAACCAAAGAGGACTCAATGAGTCTCCTTGAAAAATCCCTCTTTTAATTGAAATGCCCGGTATTACTATTTTCTTACCTTTTAAATTGATAAGTAAATTGGTATTCCAAAAGGACATAATATTTTCCAAAAAGCTAATAATAATGGGGTTAATTTTATATATTTTTAATACTTTGATCAGCCACGAGTGCGGGACACTATCGAAAGCCTTTTGGTAGTCTATATAGCAAGTATGTAAATTACGTTTTCGAGTTTGAATCTGTTTTAGAATTACAGAATCGATAACTAATTGTTCTTTACATCCCATATGTTTTCTGCGACAACCTTTTTGTTGTTCAGATAAAATATTTTTTTCATCTAAATGAGTATATATTAAATCTGTTAAACAAGAGGTTAAAATTTTGTATATTGTCGGTAAACATGTAATGGGTCTGTACTGAGAAGGATTATTAATATTTTCGCTTTTGGGTAACATATAAGTAATACCCTTAGTTAGAAAATTTGGAAAATTTTGAGGTTGACTGACAAATTTTGAAAGATTTTTTGCCAAAAGAGGATGTAAAGTAGTCAGACGTTTGTACCAAAAATTATGTATCCAATCACAACCCGTGGCTTTCCAATTATGAGTATTTTTAATAATTTTGGTTAACAATTCAACCGATATATTAGAAAAACTCATTTGTTCAATACCTGAAAAATTGAGTTCTTCATTTTCTATCCATGGAGTTGACTCGTTATGTTTTATATCTTTACTCCAAATTTTAGTCCAAAAATCGCGCATATCTGATTCAGATGGTAACGGAATATTATTATTCGAAATAATATTTTGTTTATCGTCAAGTTTGGAATAAAATATTTTTTCATTTTTCTGAAATAATCTATTATTATTTTTTTTATTATACGTATAATTATATCTTTTTAATCTACTAGCTTTTACGCCTAATTTTTGTTTTAATAAATCCAATAAATCATTGATTATATTTTCATTATTATGACTATCAATGTTATAACCAAATTTTCTACAAATTTCATCTACATGTCTCAAAATTTTCCTACTTCTATTTCCATTTTTATATTCTATTACTCTAGCTATGTTACTTCTTAAAAATACTACATCATTTTCTAATCTGATCTGCCATTCTGGTTTACTATAACTATATGATCTATCGTCAGAGGATGATAATTTAATTCCTAACTTATTACAAACAGTAATCGCACTAGCGTATACTATTGTATGAAGATCTAAAAAACTAATTTCGTCAAATATGATTTTTGGTAAAATTATGTTATTTAATTCAAAAATTAATTTAGATAATTTCTTTGACGTATGCAATTTCGGTAATTTTGGTCTAACTGTTGGCTCTACATCTATATATCTGTTTATATTATTATGAAGTAAGTTAGCTAATTCTACTACATTTTCATCAACAAAGTTTAAATTTGCAATGTTGATTTCCCTAAGATTATAAATAACGGCCAAGTTATTTGAATCTACTGTAATATCATTGGACATTTCGACTAGAATATTATCCAAACTATCTACATTCAATGCATCTGATATGACATTGTTACTTGTGTTAATTTGTTCTAAATTATTTCCCCTTTGCAATCTATCTGCTACTTCTCTTTTAATCTGTTCTAATGTGACTACAGAAATTAAATTATTTTTGAAAATAGCTCGCTTTTGGTCTGCTAATCTTTGTTCGCTTACTTGGGCAATCGGATAATTTTGTGAGAAAAGTAAATGTAATTTTTTCCTATATAACAACATATCTGTTTCTACTTTGGTTACATAAAAATATGAACGAACAATGAACATATTGACATCGTTCGTCCATTTCATACGTTGTCTAGGAATACCTGCTTTTGTTTTTTGGGGTCTTAGACTATCCATGTTCATCTGTACAGATGACATAATAATCCCCTGTTCATCTACGTTGGTTGCAAATGACATTGTTGTCATTTTGCAAAACAACTTGGAGATGATTGTATCTTTACTACTACATTCCAGTAACCAAATCAATAAATAATTTTCAATGTGACCAAATTAAATATTCTAATCAAACTACCTTTCGACATAACAAATCTATAATTTCTAATTCAACTACCTTTCAACATTACGAATCTATGATATATTATATTCCAGAAAAACGTTATCAACATAAAAATATATTTTTATTTTTTTCAAATGAATGTCAAATATTGTTGTTTACCTTGGTTACTGGGGTCCTCAAATAATTTTTTTTTAAAATCCTATTTATTTACCTAAATATCCTATGGCTTACTGGCAGTTTATTTAATGCGTTATCTGATATACTCTTCTTTAAATATTTATATTTTTTGGGATCAAAGCTAATTCTTTTCTATCTGATATTACAAAAAATAATCAGAGAGCAAATGCAAAGTATATGCCTAAACTAGCGTTGCTAAGCAATTTTGTTTTTAAAATACTTTAATTTATTCGATTTTTTTATTGTTAAAATTACATTATTATCACCCGTAGTGAATAGTATAGCTATGCGAAAAGTTGTATTTTTTCCATTTGTTTTTATGTATTTCTTTATTTTTTTTAATTTTAATTTTATGTATTTCTTTATTATGTTTATTTTTATGCCATTTAATATGTTGCGTAGGTAAAAAATAGTAAATCAACATTTAACTCAATAGAACTTAATTGGTCTAGAACATAATATGAATGTTTATTGTTATAATTTTTTACTGTACGACTGTTTGCTTCCTAAATAAAAAAAAATAAAAAAAAATAAAAACAAAATGAACCTTTGTCAGTTCAACTGGGAAGGATTCCCGTTTCAGGACAGCCAAATTGTGTACATAATATTTTTACAATGGAATGGCGATGCTGTCAAAACAAATTTTAAGAATATTGTTGATTGCATTCGAAGTGACAGGATGGTTTCTTTATCCTTGGAAGAATCGCAAAGATGTAATTTATTACCAGGGTCAATTTGGATAACATTAGTAATTGCATTCAGAACAGATGAATGGTTTCTTTCGGGACATCACAAGTCTGAGATTCTTTCCAGGGCATTTTGGAGAACATTTACAATTGTATAGTTAAAATTTCTACATTTATAAATCATTATAAGACCTCTGAATCCCAGGGTACTTTTTTTTAGAATTTCTTAGTTGATAGAAATTACACATTATTAGACCAGAATATTTGCCGTATAACATATGAATTTCCAATTTTAAAATTTCGATTTTTTATATTATTTATTTATATATCATTATAATGTTTTTTACGTATATTTATCGATATCTGTCTCACTAGGGTACACCTGTGTCGAGACAGACGAATTATTAAATATTATTAAATGGCACATAAAATATTTATTAAATGGCGAGTCATTATTATACAGTAATCGAAATAAAACCGCGCAAAAGATTCGTATATTCATATTGGTCGACTACTTTTCGAGTTTTACGAGCACAAACACACGCGGGATGAATTTTTATATATCCAGAAGATTGGTTACTGGTTAACACGAAAATAGATATACTAAATTATATGCATTGTTGTAGGATGTGAGATTGGGAATGTGTTACCATAATTATCACAAACACGTCACTAGGAGAACCTCTTCCTGTTTTGATTACTTGTCATAAGACAAGTATTCAAAACAGGAAGAGGTTCTTATAAATAAAGACCATCCAATAACATTGAATTAGCAACAGATATCAATTTTTAAATAAATAAAATGTTTTTCTCTTCTTTCCAGGGGTAATTCATCTGATATGGTCAACCATCCTCGTGACCATCGCCACGCTGACAGATGCGCGCGTAGCCGGGAAGATTGGCATTTATACCAACAATTATAATGGTAAATATTGTATGTATTCAATCGAAGATGCCACAGGTAAACGGCTCGTTGCTCGCCCGATCAGTGTTGTGATGTATCTTGTCGTGTCGTGTCGTTTGGATGTCTCCTTAAAAACTCTACACGTTTCTTCAGTATTTTATGTGAATTTTTGATCCATGTCGTTACCAATGGCATCTTCTATGTCATTACCTTGTTATTATTACTATTGTGTTAAGTATTATTCATAGAATAAGTTATTATATTATTAAGTAACATTGTTGTATTTTTATGTGACACCTCAGAAAAGCGCCCCTATATGTACAGTAGGGTGTATCGATTTTTAACTTTTTTTTTGTTTTCAAATTCCAAGTTGAAATAAAGTTGCTACTAGGTACAACAACTTACCACAATTTTTTTTGGATTTTTAAAAAAATGTGTAGGTCTCCCGCACAAGGCCTAAAGTTTTAATTTTTTTCAAAAAATATCAATTTTTTTTTAAATTTAAAAAAATAAATTCATAACTTTTGTGTTTATTCCAAGTTAAAAAACAGTAATATTAGGGCATAAAAATAAGTAAGAAACTGTTTTTTTTTTATAAAATATGGTATTTTGGTCTCCCGCACAAGCCCTAAAGTTTGTTAATTTTGATGAAATTTTGTAATTTTGTGTACATATATGAACCATGTTTTTTTAAAGTTTAAGCCACCGGAATTAATTGTACTTTTCTTACAGAAGGCATAAAATGAGACAATATATATATATACATAATTCTTATATACATACACTAAAAATATATAGCACATATATACTATATATATATAATATGTTTTATACCTGAAAAAAGATAGTTGGACGGTGTAAATTGTATGAGAAAGGTGTTGAAAGAAACTGATGTTATTTGCTATTACTGTTGTTTATTACAAAAGTATAAAAGGTTATAACATGTCATAAAATGTAGTATAAAAACTAAGTACAAAATGTTGCTGATTACTTTCCATACGACATAAGTGGCAGTTTTCTTGTTCTACTGCAAATTTACTGACTTGTTTAAGTATTCGTCCTTTCATCTTGGCTTCAAAACCTTAAATCAAAGTTATGTATAGTATTTACATAGGCCTAGTGAAAATTTTATAAATGTTATTACAGTTCCCAAATGAAATTTCAATTTAATATGGAAGACAATTCTATTGCAGAAGAGTTGGCCAAACGAAACCCCGGCAACATCTCGCACGCCAGGTGGCTTACTCTGGCAAATCGAGTCCTTCGTTTGTATGTAGCCACCGATGATCCGACCCCTCAGCTAAGAAAGCTTGCAGAGTTCATGATGAAGGTCTACATACCATCATGGTTCTCAATTAAGTGCAATCCCCAAATCCCGCAACCTTCCATTCATTTTTTTAAAATGATTCTTTTCAGCAATTACTTGGTAGATGAGCTAAGAAAAGTCGTCCATGCAACGTTACAGATAAATGTTTTCATGGCTCACCCAGAGCATGTTTTGATAGCTATGCTGTTCGATGAACGAAAACATATCAGAGCCTTGGCTTATAAGAGAATCCAGAAAGCTCGCTCAACCGTAAGGAAAGGGGTAAGGGTATTTAAACCCCCTCAGATCAATTTTGATGCCGAAGACTATATAGATATGATTGATTGGAAATCCACTTCAGTAACCGAACCCCCTCTTGTTACTGATATGAGCCTTGAAAAGTTGGAGTCAATTGCGGAAACTGGCAGAAGTGGAAGGGTTGAATTTAGAATTCCTTCTCACACTCAAGCGGTGGAACGAATTGTCAAGGAAGTCACAGAAGCTTTGAAGCGAGTATGTGGGTTAATCGAAAGAGATAGTTTTATCCGTGCCAGACTGGAAGACCGTAAAGAGTTACCTACGTTCGAGACCAAGAGCCAGTACAAAACCTCTGCAAAGGATTAGAATTTAAGTAAGTTTTTTTCGACTATTTTGTAGTTATAATGTTTCTAAATAACGTCTTTATCATACTGTCTTCCATATTAAATTGAAATTTTATTTGGGAACTGTAATAACATTTATAAAATTTTCACTAGGCCTATGTAAATACTATACATAATTTTGATTTAAGGTTTTGAAGCCAAGATGAAAGGACGAATACTTAAACAAGTCAGTAAATTTGCAGTAGAACAAGAAAACTGCCACTTATGTCGTATGGAAAGTAATCAGCAACATTTTGTACTTAGTTTTTATACTACATTTTATGACATGTTATAACCTTTTATACTTTTGTAATAAACAACAGTAATAGCAAATAACATCAGTTTCTTTCAACACCTTTCTCATACAATTTACACCGTCCAACTATCTTTTTTCAGGTATAAAACATATTATATATATATAGTATATATGTGCTATATATTTTTAGTGTATGTATATAAGAATTATGTAAATATATATTGTCTCATTTTATGCCTTCTGTAAGAAAAGTACAATTAATTCCGGTGGCTTGAGACCAAAATACCATATTTTATAAAAAAAAACCGTTTCTTACTTATTTTTATGCCCTAATATTACTGTTTTTTAACTTGGAATAAACACAAAAGTTATGAATTTATTTTTTTAAATTTAAAAAAAAATTGATTTTTTTAAAAAAAATTAAAACTTTAGGCCTTGTGCGGGAGACCTACACATTTTTTTAAAAATCCAAAAAAAATTGTGGTAAGTTGTGGTACCTAGTAGCAACTTTATTTCAACTTGGAATTTGAAAACAAAAAAAAAGTTAAAAATCGATACACCCTAATGTACAGTGTAAACGCAAGGGAGATGAAATAACTAAAATCTCTTTTTTCCAGCGTCAAAATAAGGAAAAAACTAGCTTATTAAAACAGAAGCAGACTTTTAGCATAGCTCGATTTCTTAGGAGGGAAGTTTCAAAGAATTACAATAAATCATCAAATTTCAATGTTTAAATTCAAGTTCTGTGAAATTTATATTCATATTCTGTTATTTCAATAATGGTCCGGTGGTTTCACAGTACTTGGACAGTAAAATAAATTGAATAGGACTTTAATAGAACAAGAATATTAACTTTAAAATTTGTTGAATTGTTCAAATTCTTTGAAACAACCAGTCCTTAGAAATACATTACAACTGTGGCAATTTTAAGACGCATAATTTCAATGTTAAAATTCAAGTTCTGTGTAACTTCTAGTTGTAACTTTCAAGTTCTGTTATTATTTTATAATGGACCGGTTTTTTCACAGTTCTTGGACAATAGAAGAAATTGAAAAGAACTTTCACAGAACTAGAATATTAATTTTTTACATATTTGATGAAGCGTTCAAATTTTGTAACACAACAACCCGTCCTTAGAAATACATTACAACAGATGCATAATGCTGAATTATGAATGTTAGAACAGTTAAGATGGGATGTTTCACAGAATTTGAACAATTTGTCAAATTTCAACGTTCGTTTTCGTGTTCTGTGAAAGTCCTATTCAAGTTCTGTTATTATATCATTATAGACTATTCATTTGGCAGAACTGAAATAATAACAGAACTTGATTTTTTTTTCACAAAACTTAAAAATTAAATTTTTCTGTTTGAAGAATTGTTCAAATTCTCTGAAAGAACAAATTAATATTGAAATTGGTGGGGTTTTCTCAACATAAATTTTGAAAGGTTCATGTTTTTAGCATTTATGTAATGGAATTTTCTGTATTTTGATAAATTACCTTTACTAACATTATAAATCTGTATTATGGACACTAAAAATATTGATTTTCTAATACATACCCTAGGCTTTGTTGGTATTTTTAAAACGAGTGGCTAGTTAAATTTATTTTGCCGTGTGACATATATACTTGACTATGGTTCTAAACGAAATGACATTAATTATTTCACATAAATCATTTTGCGTGGAACTTACTTTCATAATCATCCTAACCACAATAATATTCAGAAACGAACATATAACCAACCCCAACTAACCTAACCCAACCTAATGACAATAATATACAGAATGGAACTTCTAATCAACCAAACCTAACCACAACAATATTAACATACAATCATCTAACCAACCCAACCTAATAAATAATATTCAGAATAGAAAATTTAAGTAACTCAACCTAACTTTACCACAAAAATATTCTGAATTCAACATTTAACCAACCCAACCTAACTACAATAATGTTCAGAATCGAACATTTATTTAACCCTACCAAGCCACAAAAATATTCAGAATCGAAAATTTAACTAACTCAACCTAACCACAATAATATTCAGAATCCAAAATTTAACTAACCTAACCACAAAAAAAAATTGAATTGAACATTTATCCAACCCAACTTAACCACAATAAATTCAGAATCGAAAATTTATTCAATTCAACCTACTAACCTAACCACAGTAAAATTTATTCAGAATCTAAAACCAGAACAAATGTTGAGAGCAGACCTTTGTCTGTGGAATGAAGTGAAAGGTGCCTTAGACGTAATTGAACATATTAATTTCGGTTGTTGGTGCATGTTTATTGTGAAATATTCCTGCACATTCAAATTCAACGATTTTGTAATTAAAAAAATACTACTTAACATATTATATATTAGACGAGCGATAAAGCAGTTACCAACATAATTTTATGAATAATAATCTATTTCTGTGAAAATGGCCATTAGCCCAAGAGATAGCGCAACTAGGTCGAAAATTGAAAATAGATATATTATATTATAGAATTTTTTTGTATCTTTACGGGTTGATGGCAATTATGTAATAACGCGATTCTTGGTGAAGATTTATTAAAATAAAAACTTTCAGCTTCACAAATCTTACAATTTGATTGAGTTTTCAAAGATTTGCGTCAGTATTATATTTACAAAAATCTTTTTTTTTGTAATCTAGAGCCAATGAGCATAATTATTGTGCCAAGGCTGTCGTAACATAAAACAGAAGTTGTGTTTTCAAAACATTCGCGTTGATTTATATCCGTCTTAAGAAATTCTCCTACTAGAGCTACTCCAGTCCCAATCGCTCCGGGCAGTAAAAGTCTTTGTGGTATACACATTTTTTAAAAGCAAAAATAAGTCAAATAAACGAAGAGAAGCAGCAAAATCCTTTTGGAACACGTAGGTTAGTTTGAGCTCCAGTTTCAGCTTTCAAAGACCGAAACTTTGAAACTTCTCTTACAGAGTGGAATGGAATTTTAATTATTTATCAACCAGTTACCAAATCCTCAGCTGAAAAGAAAGTACTCAAAATAATTGTTTCAGTATCTTCAGTTTCTGCTGATTTGGCCTGATTTTATAAAAACACATCTACTTGAATTTAGATTTTGTTTACTCGATTGAAAAATGAAGTTGAATCTTGAAAGTGGAAATTAACCCATTTTCTGACATCCAATTGAGCTGAACCTTGGCAGATACACTCGTTGTTGTTGATTATGAATTTTATTATCTTTATGCGGCACACACATGCATTTTTCTGAAGTTTTGACATGATTTTTTAAACTAAAATAAATAAATTTCATTGCTATCTAATTAGAATTCATTGCTATCTAATTAGATCTTAGCGTTGTTGACTGTAGCCCCTGGAAGGAAAGGTTCAAATATCAGTCATACATACTTTTTATAAGTTTTATAAGGCTATTTACAAGTTCACATCAGTTAAGAGCCAGTCCTTGGGGAAGAAGGTTCCATAAGTAAACATCTGAAGCTAATGTAAAAAAATCAGGGTTGCATAGTAAAAGTTATAAATTTTAGAATATGTTATTTTGTATCTGTAGCACGTAGTTTTGTGCCAATTTTTAAGAAATTCATAAAAGTGCTAACCAATATCTCAAAACCTCAGCCCCACAATCGATAACATTGAGTTTTAGGATAATTGTGTATCTACATTTTTAAGGCTTCTATCTTCCGTTCCAATGCCTTAGTTTTGTGTCCATGTTTCCATGTGAAACAGGCAGATAGAGAAACAATCATTATTCTAGTAAATACGTATAATAATAAGTTGTGGTTTCGGTTTCAAAGCAATATACCTTTCTAATGAAGGAAATTATAGATCTGAATATTTCAAAACAAACCCTTATTCCCGTTATTACTGTGTACCCAAGGCATTCTATTTAGGTACAGTGGGTTGCCATATTAATAGGGACAGTTTCAATATTTCCTGATTTTTATGTTTACGTTGTCTCTACTTCTAAATAACTTGGATATGATGGCCATTCCTTCGTTATTTTTGTTGCTGGAATCACCACTGACACTTTTAAGAAGTGGCAACACTCGCAAAGTGCCACATCCCTCGAAAATTTAAGGTTTTTTGCAAGTGGCCAGCATTTTTGGGAAAATGCGTGATTGAAGTTCTGATAAATAAATATACATTATAATTATATTTACGCGTTTTAAAAGTTTAGCTGTACAAAAATGTAAGTAATTATTAATTATCTATTAATTTCTGTAATTTTTTTTCATATCTTATTTCAGTATTTAGTTTTTCCATATTGAGTCCAATGTTCTGTTTTTTTTCAGTATGGCTAGGTCTTCAGACCCGTCCCCAAGAAAATTTCCGGAAGTGAAGACACTATTGTTAAACACTCAACATTTCCAAAGGGAAATAGCAGCCATTACAGGTATTTTAAAGTCTGTGGTTAACAGGATAAATTAGAAAATCAATCAAAACCTGCCCCTTGAATTGGATCACATTGCGAAATGTGGCAGAAAACGAATCACTACACCTCTTACTGGCCTCAAAATCAAAGACGTCTGTCTCCAAAACCGCAAAAAGAGTGTGTCTCATCTGACCTTGATGATCAACGAAAAAGATATCGAAGTCTCCCAAAGGAGAGTCCAGAGGATATTGGCTGAGGAGAACCTCATTGGTCATCGGCCAGCTAAAAAACCTCGCCTCACAGTAGATATGAGGAAAAAACTACTGGAATGAGCCAACGCGTACCAAAACATGACTATAAAGAACTGAAATATAGTAATTAACATTTTCGTAGTTTTCCAGCTTTCAAAAAATTCCATTAGTTTGATTATGGCCCGTTTTTAAGGTGTGCTTCTCTGATGAGTCCATATTCCAAATTTTGTTGGTTTAATCATCGTTCGTCCGACGACGCCCAGGAGAGAAATTTCATCCCGACTGCCTTGTAGAGACTATCAAACACCCTACCAGTATCATGATGTGGTCAGTCATCTCTTCCAAAGGGATTGGGCGCCTCCACATCGTGCAAGGGACTATGAGGCAAGATCAGTACAGACAAATACTGGAAAATCGATTACTGCCTCAAGTCGGAGAATGGTTCCCTGGTGGCCAGGAATACGTCATCTTCACAACTCCGCACCCTGTCATAAAGCCAGGACTGTCACTGCATTCCTGGCTGAAAAAAATGTGCAGGTTTTACCTTGGCCGGGGACTTCCCCTAACATGATCCCTATTAAAAACCTGTAGGAGCTCACCAAGAGGGAGATTGCCAAGAAGGTGATTACAACGAAGCAGCAGCTCATCGAAACCCTCATCCGGGTGTGGCATCATTCTCCTGGCCTAAAGATTACTGAAAAATTGTGAATTGGAGTATACCACGGCGTGTACAAACTGTTATTGCGGCTAAAGGCGAAATTACGAAATATTAACTTTTTGTTCGATAATGTTTAAAAATAATAAAAAAAATAAAATAATTGCAGATTAAGGACAAATACGGTGTTTATTTTTTCAAAATTCAATGTCCTTGTTAATAAATAATAATAACTGCACCTAAAATCATAAACATCTCTGTTTTATGAACCTAAAGTGTGAAAAACACATTTTCCATAGGTGTCCCTATTAATATGGCAACCCACTGTATGACTTCTACTGTTTTGTTATGAATTATATATCTCGTGAAGATATTATCTCATTAGTGTATAACCCATCTATTTTACAAAATGTATCAACGCATTTTATGGTTTCAACCTATTAACACTAGAAATTAAAACATTTTTAATTAATGATGACAATATAAGCGATTCCTAAACGAAAATTTGAAACAGAAAAATCATAAAAAGATACGGTCACATCTAGGACTCGAACCCAGGACCCTTGTTTTGCCGGGGGAACCACTCCACCAACTGAAATAATGGGACCCTATGTCCTTCGGTCATAATTAACTGTATCATACTTCAAATAAGAATACTTAACTACATTAGCTCAGTTGGTAGAGCGGTGCCCCGGCAAGGCAAGGGTCCTAAGTTCGTGTCCTAGATATAACCGTATCTTTTTCTGATTTTTCTTTTTCAAATTTTCGTTTAGGAATCGCTAATATTGTCTTCAAAAATTCAATATTACAATTTGAGGTATTACTCATTAAGTTACAAACGTTTGCAAATAAATTCTAATATTTTACGACATCCGTCGTTTAGTTTTTACGATCTTTGGCCACGATCCGGAGGTCGCGGGTTCGTATTCTGGTGTGACCAAGTAAACTTTATTTAAATAATTTGTATTGTTCACAATTATTAATTTATTCCTTAAAAAATATGTAGTATATTTGCGCCATGTTCCAGAGTGGAAATCCAACATTCAGAATCAAATCGTTGCTTGAAATAGCTTAACCTTTTATGGTGACCATGAATGAATAGCCAGGTACTTCTCTTCCATCCTCTTCCCCTTCTTACTACATTCAGCCTCACAAGTGACTTCAATTGGGAAAGTCTCACTGGCACCATACGGTTGGAAGCAGTTGAGACTTTTGTGCAGAACTTACATAAATCGTAGTTTGTAACTTCAGAGAACGCAGCTTTTTTTGTATTAAATGAGTAAACTAAGCGGTTTTTATCAATAAATTTGTAAATCACATGGTAGTTTTACAACTTCTGTCATGCTTTATTAAATGATCACCATTTAGTATTAAAAAAAATTCCTTCCGATCTTCCATTTTAGTAAAATATCAAAGTCCCGGTTCCGACGAGTTGTAACTATCGTTAGGCTATCACATAAGAATATTACATAACAAAAATATGTACTTCTAAAAATCAAAACGCACGCAACACAAATAAATACTAGTAACAATCGAGACACATCTGACATCACCAAAAAAGGGCAAATAAAAGGTTTATCGGTTTGCACAGAAAATATTAATAGTAAATCATTTCAAACATCACACAAATAAAAATACAGGGTAAATTAAATCACATACAGGTTCTCCGGGGGTAAAGTGCGCTTACATCAGCTAACATCATAAGGTGATTCTACAAGATGGTAGAAGAAATTTTTTTTTTTCCAAAATACGTTTTATTTTTTTCCATATAAAAATATTTTTCCATAAAAGAATATTTATTTTCCCATACAAATAAAATTGGAATTTCGAAAAAAGTAATTTGTCTTTTTAACTTGTACTATCATGTAGAATCATCCTCTATTGAAGTTAGCGCACTTTACCCTCGGACACACCGTATATAAGTCATCTCAATATATCACAAGCAGTGTTTGATAATGGCCGTGAACGACGAAACAGCACTATAATAAAAACTGAAATACTTGAAGAACTTAAAATGAACATTGTTAAATTTGATTTACTTTAAATTATAAAAATAAAATAACAATAAATACAAATTAAAAGGATGAATAAAAAGTTTTACTTCGCTCTAGTTTCAAAGGCCACAATGAAATTCTTCGAAATCATTTTTCTTGTTGAATTAATATACGACGCCTTATCTTAATTTTGAAAGTTTTATGATTATTATTTTCAAAGCTTTATAATTCACCACAAAAATTACGCCATGATCTCAAATAGGTGACCTATAAAGCTATTCAGAAATCACGGCGAAAGCTCACTGTTGGAAAGTTTTTGTTGCTTCAAAAAACAGACTATCAATTTTAAAATTAAGATAAGCTTCATAAAACTTTGGGTAACTTCAGTCTGTTGACTTAACTCGCTCGTACATTTTTTGGTCTGTCTCTAATTTTCGCTAGTAACTGCTATTTTCTGCACCAGTTACGTCTTACAATTCTCCACTGAAAGCTATCAGAAATACTTATAGTACTACCAGTTTCTTAAATCATTTGTATTGAGTTATTTGGACCTTTCATGTTATCTATTAATACAAATAGGTTTTTGGCTACTCTACAACTTTTTTGTGAATTTTCCGTGAGTTTTCTAGGGTTAGCATCAAAGATATTAGAAGAACGAGATGTGCTATGAGCAGTTCGTACTGAGTGGAATTGTTTTGCCGAGTGTCGCCAGTTTTGTTCACCAATACTACTGCACACCTTCGCTTACGCTAAGGTATCCGCACTAATACATAGAACAGATTTCTGTGCGTACACGTCCCGTTCCCGTCCACATACCGTTCAAAGTACCCTAATTAGGTAGTACTCCGGCTACGGTCCGGCGGCCAACATAGCATATCTCGTTCTTCTTATATCTTTGGTTAGCATAATATGTGAATTGTGGTACCTTTTATATATTTGTCTCCAGTTGATTTGAGATTTTTAAATTTATTAATGTTGTTAAGTTGATTTTTTTCAGAGAATGAATAAACTACCCTTTTTTTCATCGCATGGTTAAGAAAAACTGTATTTTTATAGCAATAAAGCTAGTTAGGTAAGTACCTACATGGCGTCTGTATTTTAGACATGAAATAATGCACTTGTGGGCATGGAAAACACACTTAATAAAATTGATAAAAATCTGTTAATTTTGATTGTTCCATATATTATTAAGATTGTTTTTGTTTAAAAAATTATAAGTGTTATTGTTAAAATCACTAAATTACTGATCTATGTTAATTTTAGTCTAGGTTTGATTCCTTAGATATACATGGGATTGTATGTACTTGACTTACTTTAATCAGCAATTCATAATATTTAAAGAAAACTGTTTAGTTTATATTATATAATTATAGATGAGATTTTAGATATTTTGTTTCAACTAAAAACACAAAAAAATCAGTAGGTTTTGAGTGACAGGGTCAACATAGGTTGAGAGGTAATTTGGCTGAGTGACCAGTATATGTGGAAAATATATTTTTTTGTTAATTTTTGTCATCAAACATTAAAAAAACCACAAAATTAGACTTACAGTTTTGACTCCAAATTATCAGGCATCACTAGTTAAAGTGGGTCAAATACTTAATTTTACACCCTGCATATTTATGAAAAATGATGAATATTTTTATATTATTATAAATTATAAATATTAACACTTATTTTTCATCCTTCACATGATAAAACTTATATTGTACCCTACCTACATGAAGTAGAAAAAGTACATTATCAAATATTTATCAGTTTAATATTATTCGATGTTGGTGAAAAGTGAAAAAAAGACAATAACCGAGAGAGCAATGTAAATTACGTGTTGTTGTTTAGTTTTTTCAAGAAACATTTCTTAATTAAGTGGATTGAAAAGAAATTTTCACTAGGAAACAAGCCCAAGATATATTATACGTAATGTATAAATTGCACAATTACCTTCTTATTTGAGTATAATATTATGTGCAGAATTATAAGTGTTCTTGGGAAAATTGAATGCAGTTTGCAACAAATTGATTCTTGAATATTGAATGCGGAATAGTTAGTTTGGAGTGTTTTTGTAAGGCACAGAGTAAATTAATTTTCTCTAAGAGAGTAATAGTAGAAGCAAAAGCGTTGATGAGGATTTCGTTAATAAATTTCTATAATTAAAGTATTGTTCACCAAACTTGTTTATTTTTTATAAATTGGTAGTGTGTGTAAATTTTAAAATTGTATATTTTTCCATAAGACTGATAAAGACTTAATTGAATTAGGGATTTAATCTCTTGTGCGCTAGAATTGCCTGTCGAAATGTAAAATTTCATCATTTGAACGCCAGCCTTGCCGATAGGCAAGGTAAAAACAAATGTTCTTTTTGTAGCTTTTTTTCCCTTAAAAAATGCTCCTAGTACAATAAGCACAGTTATTCTCGCTTGGCCAGGAATTAGTTTTATCCAAATATTATTATTACTTGCCAAGATATTTATTTTATCTGTGCTAATTTGTGCCGTCATTTCGTATTACAATATTTATTTAGATTCATTGTGAAGGACACTAATTTAGCTTTATTAAATCATTATAATGAAATCATAAACATAGCAATGGATTTATTTATTTAACTTTATATTTAAAATGAGTAATATATACAATTTTTATAAATATATTAAGACATCATCTAGTGCGAAACCACAATTTGTAATAAAAATAATTGTGCAAAATTTTTAAGTTATTACAAAAATAGAATATTTGGTCGGAGGCGTTTGGCGTTCCAAAGGTAAATGCAGTAGAAAAATCGTTATAATAGAAACATTGAAGAAGTTGAAAAAGATTTATAGTCCGCAATGGAAAATGTACCTACTGTAGGGATGAACATTCTTGTTGGAGGAATGTAACAAGAGGAACGATGAAAGCGGACTGTAATTCCATGCTAGGACGAACAGCAAATGGTGGTTTGGAAATAAAAAAAGAGACTGAAAGATGGCAGTTATTTTATAGAATAACAGTGTGTCAAGAGAATATATTATATTAGTAGGATTTATTTCAAAATAATATAACAATTCTAACTATAACAGTATGCAATATGATTTTTTTTCATAATTATTCTACTACTCCATAAGGTGAGCTATAGTAACTAGTGTTTATAGGAAGAGTATTTAGATACAAAAAGAAAATAATACTTAAAAGGCTATTTGTAAACAATATTCAAAGAGATATCAAATTGCTACAAACGTAATTCAACATACAAATTAACTACAAACATAATTAAACCAACAAATTAACTACAAATATAATTAAACAAACACAATTTTAGAGAATTAGTTTTAGAAACAATATAACATAAACCATAGTTTTTTAAATGCTAGATAGTATAGATTAAGTAAACGTATATTAAGGGTACAATACAGCATTAAATTTCAGGGAGTTATTTTCTTTTTGAATTGTTCATATTTCAAATTTCTTGGCTTCATGAGAACGGGCCGTTTTTACGACTCGTTTTTGTGTAAGTCGGCTCGTATGTGGAACGAGCTACCGGCATCTGTTTTTCCTCCCTCCTATAATCCGAGCCTCTTCAAGGCCCGCATTAACAAATCCCTTCCTACAGCCCCTACCTTACTCCGCCTCACAACGCCGCCCAACCGGGTGGTGACATAGTTCCCCTGTCTGTGCACTGCACAGGCAGGGACACTCTTGTGAGGTGTCACATAAAAAAAAAAATTGTTTTTGGATATATTGTACCATTTCACACCCAAATTCATAGTCGTTCTTAGCATGGAGATGGCTATTAAACCAAGCAAGTAGATGGGAAAGAAGTCGAGGATGTCTTAGAAAGATATGAAACAACAGATTCTCCAAAACATATTCATCTTTGTTATCTACGGCATTAGTAAAATTGGAGGGCTGTAGGACGCGGTTGGTGCTAACAAAAAAATTCCAAAGAAACAAAGCTATCAGTACATAATGGAGTGCTGGTACCTACCCTGAAGTGTGGCAGTGAGGCATGGAACTGGAAGAGGAAAGATGAAAGAATACTGAATTCTGTACAAAAAAGATTCCTGTGGCGTATGTGTGATAAAGCTTCGTATGATCATGTGCAGGTTTCTCAACTCAAACTCATTACGAAATAAAGGGTAAAAAAATCATAGACGGCTTATTTTCTCCTGTGTATATTTTCAGAATCGTTAAGTTTTATAATCATAAAACGCTAATACATATTGCGCGTAAAGTTTAATATATTATTTATGAGATCCGCGGCTAAAACGATAATAACATTTTTTCGTTAATGCATTTAACTATGTTTCTCAATTTATTCACTTCATTGAAAACATTAAGCTTCATAAAATATTGTAATTTATATTGCAATATAGTGATTTAAAAAGTCATTTAATATTTGCGGAACTACGTTACATTGGTAGAACTCATTCATGGAAACATTGTTTTGCGAGTGAGTGGTCGTTTTCACACGTTGCAGTTTTCATCTATTCAATCTATGCATTCTCCCAGAAAACTTCTAGAGATGATGTCATAGATATATATTATAGTTTATTAACCTTCTCGGTGCCGTCTTAACCATTTTTGCATGTACGAAAAGTCGTGCCGTATAGGTGTCGCATCCATTGTTGATACGAACTCAGTACACAGATGCTTTGCTTGCATATACCGTGTTTCAAACTTCTAGTTTGACTGTAGAAAAGAACATTTCGGTGAAAGTGAAAAAAGTTGATTGCTTAAATAAGTAAATTGAACACACTAAACCTTTTAGGACAAAAGCTGTTTCTCAGTGACGTTTTCAAGGTTGTCACTGTCGGAACGTCGGAAGTGTACACGTGTCTACCAATACCCATAATCCATTACGTGTTGTTCTCACCAACTCTAATTGCGTGACCTGTACCTACAGACGTATGGATTTTTTTTGGAAAAGCAAACAAATTATGTAACAGCTTGGTACAGGACTGAAGACAAGAAATGGCTTAATAATAGATAATAGAAACACGGGACATATGCAATGTACTATTATAAGTATGAAAAGCTTACAGAAAAGTGTTGCCAACATCGTTTATCTATACTACGACAAATCGCATCAAAACACAGTAACGGGTGGCCATACTTTTTTCTTCCCACGTACCAAACATTAATTTCATTGGTTCCACCACTTTGGTAGTAACGATTACGCTCCATGCAGTTTGTTTATAGTTCTGCGACAGTACTGCGGCATGCTTCCATGTCATATCTCCCTCAATTTCTATTATCTTTCTATTAATTATTAAACACTAATAATCTTATTCTTCTATCCCAATGAATCTCATATCTTGATCCCTCGATTGATTCCTCTTCTATATTTTTCTTCAACAGGGAAGTCGACCAGTGGCATCAACGAAGAGATAATCTGGGTTAGCATAGGGATGGGCATCACCATCGCTATACTCATCACCATCGCCCTTTGCTACATCCTCCGGGAGAAGTGCAACAAGAGGAGAGACTACTACATCAACGCATGAGAACGGCTTAAGCCACGGGAGTACTACATCAACGTTTAATGTGGTACACCCGTGGCTTCATCACAATTTTCCCGAGTTTTCATCGTGTTAATAAAATTGTAATTTTTAACATTTCAGATTTCCCTAAAGTTGCCTAAGATTACATAAAAGTGTTTTGTATACTAAAGTAATGACTAATGACTGTGTTTTGGTAGATCCCTTCAAGCCACATTTTGGGAGTGTTACCTACTTTTGGAATGGTTTCAAAGTAAAAAAATATTATTAAGGCATTTTTAATTCTAAAAACAAAACTGTGCGCACTTTTTTTTGGGTTATTTCGAGTAAATAATAGTTGGAATGACTCAACCCTCAAATCTGTAATAATGATATATAGAACATTGATGCATTATATTTAGATGAGACATGAAGCGAAAAAATTGGTTCCGCTTTTTGACCTCTAACTGACCTCCAACTATTCCGGTTCCGATTCCGGTCAGCGCGCCGTTTATATTAGTACGCAGTAGCACCTCTAATTATAGCTCTATCATATAGAATTACAATATTTTATATCAAAATTTTAAAAATAAAACCACTCTAATTAGTATTTCCGTAAATATTCGTTTTATCGTCTCCGGTATAGTTTTAATTTTGTCGCTTAAAGGGTTTTACCAAAACCCGTCGTAATGCACTAGAACGATCGAAACAACTGTATATAATTTTATAGTGGGGTGCACCCGTATCTTCATCAATATTTTACCCAAGTTTTCACAACGTGCATTGTAGAAATAAATATTTCATGTTTCGCTTAAGTTAGGCAAGAAGTTTTTTGCTTTGTTGGTATGATGTGGTAAGAGAAGACGCTATAAGATTGAGACCGACTAACGCCATGGAATAGGCTTATTAGTTCCAGAGAGAGATCGTACGTGACGTCATTGTTCTTCTGTCTATTTTGTTTTCATGTAAGACGTGTGAGAAGGACTATGATGTACGACCTATCTTTGGAATACTAATGTAGTACATAAATGTTTAATGTGTTCTCCGTGATTTCATGCAAATGTTACCCAAAATTTTATCTTGTGAATTGCAGTACTGAATATTTTTCTTTGTTTCAATAAAGTTTGATGCTGTAAGAAAAGAGACATTAATAATTTGAAGTATTTAATTGTTTATCCATATTGAAAAGCAGCATGGCTCGCTTGAGTATATAACTACTTGAAATATCTGAACGATTGTTAAAAAACCCTTCCTTGCCAGTGCCGTCAACTTATCTGATGTTTAAAATTATTTTAATATATAAAACGCATAGTTCATATCGTACCCATTCCTCGTAAAATTAAATAATTTAAATATTAAAGAATTTATCGAACGCGACAAAAAATGTTTCGAGATTTTTAAAATCATATTTATCTCCGTGTGTTGATAACCTGCCGGGCGGTGCGGTAGTAGCTAGAGGGTTACGTGGTTTTGTTCACCACGCCAGATATGCGGTTGTCACTAGTGGTCGGCGGTCTGCCGGCTGTAATGGAAATATTTTCTTTCTCGTTTTCAGCGCAAACACATAATATTTTACCCAAGCCCACATTTGCACATTATATAAGAAATAAATGTGAAGATGTCATCATTTATTTTTAAAGGCAAAATTATGTTTTTACAAGACAAGGTTTTTATGCAAATCACAAAAGATTACAAATTATTGCAAGCAATAATTACTAGCCTGAAACAAAATATAAATAAAAAAAAATATTATGAGAAAAAATAAATGCATGGCTTTCCTATAAACATAAAGTTGGTTGTTTTCAGGGGAAAAGATCAAAAAGCAATAATAGTTAAATTAAATACTAAAATTCAACTAAGGGTTCAATTCCTGTCGGTAGCATTTATTTTCTCTCGGAAGATTTTTTCAAATTGAATTTGTATTTCTGGTTAGTAATTATTGCTTATAAACTATTCATTTTTATCTAACTTATAATTGGCAAAGCTTTTAATGTTTATGTACCCTGGTACTGAATATTCAGAACTGGAGTTGGGGGAATTTTCCGGTACCAAGGCGAGGGTTAAAAAAGACAAACATGCCCGGCATTTTGATTTAAAACCTATTATTCTTAATTCAGAAAATAATTAAAACATCCCACTTTATTTCCTAAATTCAAATTTTCAGTCAAAAAAGCTTTTGTAATTATCATTTGAAAGCTCGTGCCCAACTTTTACTATCATTGTGCTTTTAGTTGGCAAAGCTATGAGGGTCATATATAACCAAAAGCATTGATATAGGTAGATTAACGTACAAGCCGCTGGCATTCATATGCAAATAGAAGATTACCTATTTACATTGGCCTCAAAAGTATTATTTTGTTATTAAATTTGTTGTTGTTGTCACCTTAGGTTTCTATATAATCGCATTAGTTAAGCTTAAATCCATGAAACACAATTGGCGACATTGTATCCTATTGACTAAGAACCTAATGACCAAATTCCTTTGTGTAATAACTTGGTTCATTGTACATTGTATCTATTTTAGATATCACTCTAGGTGCAAGGTAAAAATGTGTAGAAAAAAGTGTAGAAAATAATGAATAAGTAAGAAGATTGGATCTTTATTATAAATATTGTAAAACTGGTTTTACAGTTGATAAAATAAATAAATAGTAAGAAATTTTCAATTAGCAAATAACAAAGCTCAACTTAAATTGTTTACTTGAAAGCTTGGTTTATTAAAAAAATATATTTATTAATCAAACGTGTACAGTAGATTTTAATAATATGTAGATATTTGTATTACTAAATAAACGTGATTGTATAGACTACTTTCTTGAATGTGTAGATTGTGATACTTATTGTATAAATCAGAACGAATCTTGGTAGGATTTCATAATATTGTAATAAATATTTCATAATAATATATTCGCATATTTTTCAGAGAGATTTTCATATTTTGTAAATTGCACCTTTGCTTTTGATATTTCAATTAATATCTGCTTCGACATTTATCGTACATATTATTAGTATTAATATTAAAAATTAAATTGTAAGGTAGAAGAATTAATTATCTACATTACACTCTATACATAAATCATAAAAAAACTTTCCAATGCATTTTATTTAAACTCTTTGTTATTGTGTGTATTTTATTGCATTACTGCCATTTTTCTCAAAAGTCAAAGTTTTCAATTTGTTATATAGGGTGTCCAGGGGTAAAGTGCGCTAACTTTAAGAAGTGATTTTACATGATAGTAGAACTAAAAAAGTTGAATAACCTTTTTCAAAATTCCGATTTTTCTAGATGAAAATTATTTCTCCATACAAAGAATTCAACTTTTGTACATAAAAATTATCTTAAAACGTTAAAATTTCAAAAAATTTATTTTCCTTTTTACTTGCAATATCATGTAGCTCTGGAAATTTGTGCACTTTACCTCTGGACAACATGTCTGTCTATGAAATTTTAAGATTATGTGTTTGTAAAAATATATGCTAAGCAGTTTGCTTACAGCAAAATTTTCTCTCTAAAGACTCACGAAGCTTGTTTGAAAATCTTTTTCCTCAAATAAGGCTTTCTAAAATTACTTCTAGACCTCTGTGCTTCTTTGTTCTAAAAGCAAAATAAACCAACAAGAATATTACCATTGTTAAAGATTCACAGTTCAGTTTCAGATGTTGTATGTTTGTCGTTGTGGTGAAGTTTTTAGTCGTCCCACTGCAAGCTACTTTTCTGCAGTTGTCTCTAGCTTTAATAACGATTTCGTCTCCATTGTCAGGCAATTCGGTGAAAACTATTCTCCTTTTATCGTAGCTCCGACCGCATATTCATTCCACAATGAACAAAGTAAATGCATCAACAGACTAAGGACGGGTTGTTTCACAGAATTTGAACAATTCATCATATTTCAAAGTTAATTTTCATGTTCTGCGAAAGATTTTTCAAGTTTTGTTATTATTTTAGTTTTGTGATACAACTGGCAAATAATGATATAAAAACAGAACTTCAATAGAATCTTTTCAGATTGTGAAAATCAACTTTGAAATTTGATGAATTGTTCAAATTCTCTGAAACAACCCGTCCTAAGAAACGCTCCCCCGTCTAAAAGCTTTCAGACGTACTTCGGAATATAAGCTTCACTATAAAGTAATGGAATAATACTGGGTATATTGTTGTATTCTGATCTAAACAAAACAAATTCTTTACTGTATTGTGACAACGTCAGACGTTATTATGCGCTTGATAAAAAAATACGTTTGTGGGAAAACAAATGATACAGAGGAACGTGGAACACTTGTCTTTATGCTTCGTCGACTTCAGTTTAGCAAAAACCTCTTCTGTATTCCATTTATATTAATGCGACATGTATTTCCATTATTCCTTATCTTAGAACATCTCTGAAATTAGATACTGCCTGAATTATTCATGCATTTTAAGAATCATTGATTCGTAATTTTTTAAAATAAAAAATAAGAAAAAAATCTTGAGACGTAGGGAAAAAAACGCTTAACAACCAGAGTATTAACATAAGTACCTATACATTCACTTCAATTAGTTAAATGTATAATAGATTTTGCGAGTCGCAGTAAAAGGAATGTCACATTGATCTTGGCATCTGTCTTCTATCTAGAAATTCAATCTTTCAGTCTCAAAGAAGACAGATTGAATAAACAAAAAGGAAAAAAAAATCTGTCAGTCTTTTGTATCATACGCTTCTAGATATATTCATATTTTTGTGTATTTTACAACAAGATCATATTACGCTTCTGGATTTTCAATTTATTTTATATGATTTTATATTTTTCTTGAGATTATTTCACGTAAGGTGTATTGTTATTCTTACAAAACAATGTGTTTATTTTACTAACAAGAAATATATAACCCTAAAGACGTATTATCAATAGAATTATGGTGATATAATCAAACGAAACTATTTATAAGTCGAATAATAATTGTTTTCGTCAAAGTAAACTCTTACGTCTAACAATTTCTGTTTGACTTTCAAAGTACTAGTTTTCAGAAGGGCAAAATAACTTGTTTAATCGCATCAATTCGCTTAAAGCTTTCACATATATTTTTTAGACCTGGAGATATCTTAGAAATCAGGTGATTATTGTGCTAAAAAGCAAACCCATTTGGTACGAAAATATGTGAATTCATAAGTGGTTTTTTCTCGATAAAATGCTAAGCATTTACCTAATAACGTCAAGTAAGGCTTGTTTAATGCTAGACGAGAAAAGTACCCATTTGATTTAACTTTTTCCTGGAAAAATGATTCTCATAAAAAATACGGTTCTTGCTCATGTTGGAATTCTATGCATACCTTCTGTTTTTAAAAGAGAATTCTTCTCTAACATATTGTAATTTATTTTATTGATATAGATTAGATGGATAATGTATATTCAATGTTAGATAAATACCTAATCAATGTACGATAAACGAATCAACCAATCTTATAGAATATTATGTAAATTAAATGTAAAGTCTGAGAAATGGCAAAATTATATTTTTAACTGTACTAGATGATGTACAATATTATAAACAATGTATTCATTGAAAAATATTTCATATGACCAAAAAGAAAATAAATAAAATGATAATTAAAAACATAGTTATGCTCTATTCAAAATGATATCCCTTCAGAAATAAATAAAAAAAACCCTATATTATAAAAATATTGTTTTTAGGTATTATGCCGTTTTGCGCTTCCTACTTCTTTCGTCGACGTTTCGGACAGTATTACAGTGTCCATCATCAGTAATTGTTCAACATTGTAATGTTGTAGCACAACAAGGCATGGCGCAACACAGAGGGAATACAAGAAGGCACTGCAAAAAAGTGCAATACCTTTGCACGAAGATGTCGTCTCCCACCCGGTATGCCGCTTGAAGTCCCGAAAGCCCTTCTGGGCGGAAGGAGAGAGGCTCCTCCGATTACCTCTTACCCCAGAAGATAGGTGGAAACTTGAGTGGCAAACGGCCAACGTAGGAAATGCTCATCTCATACAGAACCCCACCGAGAGACAGCCTGGGTTCTCATTGCCTCGCAAAACCTGGTCCGCCATCAATAGGTTAAGGTGCTCCCATAGCCGCTGTGCCCACATGATGCCCAGATGGGGCCTTAAAGAGTCAGCGATGTGTGAATGTGGTGCGGTGCAGATCACCAAACATGTGGTCAACGAATGCCCGCTCCATTCATTCCCCGGCGGGATTGATGAGGTCTACATGGCGACGCCTGAGGCCCTAGACTGGCTCGCAGACCTAGATGTCCCCCTCTGACCCCCCCATCATACGAAAGAAAAAGAAGACAACAAGGCATTGTACCCCAATATAAACCACTATAATATATTATTAATATCTGGGTCAAAGAACACCTAAGATGCCTAAATAGTAGCGTCTTCTCCGAATTTGCAAACCATCTCATAGAAACAGATCATAAATTTAATAAAAACACAGGGGTCAGGTTTCTTCGTGAGAATTCAATAGTGATCATCTGGATAACTTGTGGGCACTAGAGTTACATAAAGCCAAAAATATGAACGGCCAAGTCATCAAAAATCAAATCAACCTAAATAGAAGCCCAATACTTAGGTTGTTCCCTATTGACAAATACCACTATTTTCCCAATCCCCTACCTACTCCTACATCCTTTTCCACTCCAACTTCTTGCGACCCATATAAGCTTTATATATTGATACCACATGTTACTGGTTGATTGTAGATTTTAAAGTTCAATACAGTATTTTACAGCCCTGATGAAGCAACGGTTGTAGTGAAACCCGGTCGGCATTAAGAATAAAAAATAAAAGTGGTAAATAACTAAGTGAACAGCTATTGTTTTCTTTTAAATTATAATGTCACATTCAAATGTATCTGTTTCATATGAACAAATATTATATTTTTTGCCGTGGAAATTTCAAATCATTTCAGCCTTCTAAGGTTTCAAAAAAGAAAACTTTTGTCGTACAAAAATGACAATAAGTTCCCGGGTCTCAACCCCCTTCAAAAGATGGATGATAAGGGTTAATATCGACCTTAAAAAAAATTGCAAATTTTTTTTCTTTAAAAATTATTTTCCCTCAGCATGGTAAAAAAAAATGTTTCTTGGAAAATTTTCTTCGTAATTTTACGTGGAAAACGTTAATGTAAGTTTGACTGAATGTATGTATAAGAGAATGAAGTATATACCAGTGCTGAGTTGTGTGGTGGTCTATTCTTTCTGCCTATACTGCAGAGAAACAGCGTTATGGCTAGTTTGTTATTTTACATGAATTAATTGTGAAGCAACGCAAATTAATTAAATAAAATTTACTTGCGCACGCCGGGAATTGAACCCGAAGTCGAGAGCCTTACCCCTGGACCATCAAAGCCAAAAGTTATGCAATCTGATGGAGCTGCAAAATAAATGGAACGGTGAGATCTAGCGTTATGAAATTTGCTGTTTTTTTGCCGTTAATTTCTTGTTAAACCTTTCTTTGGAAATTTTATTTTACGAAGTGGCAAAAGTATCTTGGTTTGTTATAATTCTAAATGTCACGACAATAACAGACAATTAATTTTTCAATTTAGGAGGCAGGTTTGGGTACCGCCGCCCCGGGAACCATTTATCGGACAACCAATACCTCTGCTATAGGTCACCCCAAGTGGCTCACTACGTTTAATGATTTAGCAGGGGTTCCTGGGTTCATCGGGTGAGGTTTGTTCAGGATGCTCCTGCCCACCAGATGCATGGCACACCAGCTCGGGAGAGGCTGATTTGGGGAGACTCTTTGACCTCTCCAACTGGTCTCTAGACCTATCGCCTTGCGCTGCAGTGGGAGGGATATATGCATATATCCTTCACTCCTGGAAGCACTGATCCCTAGATTCCTACCCAACCCTCATAACCTTTACCATCCCAGAACTGACAAGAACCTCCACACGGCTTTCCAAATGACAGACCCTGAAGGAAATTTAATTATTACTCGCAGTATTTAATTAAAGCATCTGAAAAATTTCTAGGCGACCAAATTTTCAAACCAAAAACACATTTTTGCATTACTACGTATGGCATCGCCTTAAATAGGCTGAAAATGAATGGTTTCCTGAAACCATTTTTCAGACCGAATGTATTTTTTGGAATCCCCAAAGGGCATTTCAATTTCTTAGTAGTTGAACAATATATAACGTTTCGTAGGCGCAGACACTTCTTTGTACTTAAACAGAAAAGTAAGTATTTTCCAAGAGGTTCTGAAAGAATAATTCTTTTCTATTTCAGACAAAGGAATTTGATACAAGAACACGACGTTAAAGTGAAATATATGTGTTTCGAATGAGAAGTTATTGGCAATGGGAGGAAATTGTATTATGTACCGAGTTACATGAAAAGGTGTTTATGTGGCATTGGTACAGCATTTCTGTACGCAAAAATTGAGCTTTATACATTTTTATCAGTACAGTATGCATTTGTAATACATAATGTAATGCAGTAATAAAAAATATAAACAATTGCACAGAAATAGTAAAATACAATCAGAAATCACTAAATGGTCACCAATAAATCCACAGAACATTTTTAAGCTCACGCGTTTCCAGGTGTTATGCCGTGTTGCGCTAACTCCTTCTTTAGCCAACGTTTCGGACAACATTGCAGTGTCCATCATCAGGGCAGATGTGTTCTTTGAGGTTGTGTTAAAATGTGAGCTTATGTATGAGGTTGTGATACCGTGTTGCCAGCTCCAACCCTCTGCCAAGAACACATCTGCCCCGATGATGGACACTGCAATGTTGTCCGAAACGTTGGCTAAAGAAGGAGTTAGCGCAACACGGCATAACACCCCAAAAACAAATAACAAAAATACTTTTGGCCGTGAAAATCTTAAATCATATTTCACGCGTTTCCAGTTTATACCGATTTATGTCATATTTTTCTATAAATCTGTAACTTTTAAGTTCCACAAAAAAATGTTATTTTCGAAGAAAATATTTCAACATTTGTAAAGCCGAACGGTAATTATTTGAAATTCTTTTCAAAGAAAAAAATCGCAAAGTAATCTCAGAAAATTATCGAAAACACGTTTTGTTCTGTTATTTAATATTTTGTGGGTATGAAAAAAAATCACAGTGTATCTTTCAATGAAACTTTACTATTGTCGAGTGGTTTTAGTTTTTTTTCAAACGAGTCTTGTTTTATTAAACATTTTCGCTTAATTGATATCGTTTTTTATAATATTAGCGCGCTCCCTCTTACATTCGTATTTACATATCTCCCTTTCAAACCATCTTTGAACGCTTACTACAGGGCCTTAAGCTTCGATTGGGTAAATATTTTAATCACAAACCACTCCCACAAGGCATTTCCTGTGTTGCGATTTATTTAAATCAGTTTAAAAACGCAATTGCAGACCGTTTCTTGTTAAACTTTTTGATCATTCCTAATATATCGGGACACGTGTTCATGCACTTTTTTTTGCCCCGATAACACGACGAAATTCGAAAATGCATTAATTGCATGAACACGTGTTCCGACATCGCGATAATACGAGGCGTATCCAGAAAGTAAGTGTACTGAATTTTTGTAAGTTACAAATCTTTTTTATTGAAACAAAAAATTACATGATTACCGTAGTACATATGTAAGCTATTTGTAGACATAGTCGCCATTCCTCTCAATGCAGGTGATGAAGCGGGGTATCAATTTTTGATGCCTTCCTCGAAGAAGTTTCCCGCCAACCCCTTCGTCCACTTCTCCACCTCCTCCTTTACCTCCTCGTCGGTTGAAAACCTTTTTCCACCCATGTACAGCTTCAAGAAGGTAAAGAGATAATAATCTGAAGGTGCTAGGGTAAGGGAATGCGCGGGATGGTTCAGGATATCCCATTTAAACGAAACAAGCAGTTCCTTCGTGGCGTTGTCCGTGTGTGGTCTGGCATTGTCGTGCAGCAGGCTGACTCCCTTTGTCAGCATGCCTCTCCTCTTGATATGAATCGCCTTCCGCATTTTTTTAGGGTCTCACAGTATCTTGCAGAGTTGATGGTCTCTACTTGAGGCAGATATTCAATCAAAATTATGCCTTGACAGTCCCAAAACACGGATGCCACGATTTTCTTGGCTGAAATTGTGGTTTTGAACTTTTTGGTGGAGGGTGAAGAGGTGAGAACCGTTTTTAAACTCGCGATACCACTTGTAAACACTCGTACAATTCATAGCTTTATCACTATATGCAGTTTTAACCTCATTATAAACCTCAAACGGAGGTTTTTCCTTCCAAACGAGATAACGGATGACGCCGCGTATTTCGCATTTGGCGGGAGATTGGATTGACATTTTTCACGAAACGTGTTGTCGCGTTGACACTTCTCAACGTACTGACCTTGAACAGGTCTCGTTGCGGAGGAGAAGAGTCAGGCTACACGCAAGTGTAGCCAACATATCGAAAATAAAATTCATTCGGTCGTGAGAGCCTCAGTACACTTACTTTCTGGATATGCCTCGTACATTCCATTTTTATTAAAATTTTAAATGGAAACCTATCAATTCGTTCGTTAAGCGGATTATGAATAATTTGAAGAGATTCTTAATAAATTAGCCATTATATTGAATATTAGTAACTTTTCTCCATGTACATTGATGGGTCAATGATAGAAATTACAGCCAAAATAAATTGCTTGTTGTTTTTTCGAAGTAGAAAAAACATTTTAATGGCAATATCAAGATTAAATGTTTATGTTTAACGTTCTATGAAAAACATTTCTTTTTCTGGCAAATATGTCTAAGTATTTATGAATTCCTGTTATTTTGCAATGATAATAACGTCGTTTATTATTCAAAGCATCCGCTCACAAATTCAGAAAACATTGTCTTTCAACAAGATAGACAAGCCAGTGATGATAGTATTTAGGAGAGAGATTATTTTATGTGAATTGAGATGATTCCCGAAATGGGATTTTCTTAGACCGATTCTTGGATAGAGCTCTTTCAATAGTCTAGTTTATTTTCACTGTTATTTGATATGGTTTCTAAATAAATTTTCTCGTGAAAATATAACTTAAATAAACATGTTCGTTGTGAAATCTTTTCCACTTTTAACAAGCGTGTTGATAACGTACCGGGTTTTCGGTTATAAAACGGAAAAGGATGCATCTTAGCGAAGGTTTATTACTTAACTCTTGACAGGCCAAGATTCCATGTGGGTCTTTCGATGCATTCCCCATGCATTTTTCTTTCTTATGGGCTTTTAAACTATACAAATCCCAATTATTCAGTAAATTATTAATTGTGACTTGTGTATTTGCGCAGAAATACATGAAATACTAAAATGATATATCAAGTATTTAAGCTAATACAGGGTGCGGCAGAGAGGACGGACGTTTTTGAGATGGGTAGTACTTTCCCCCTCCATCTACGAGAGAGGTAGGGGGGGGGTGCCGCTTGACTCGTTAGTTCCTAGCATTGTTTTACCAGTTGTCGTCATGGAGCCGTGGACGGTGGAGCACCGCGTTTTCGCCTATGATTGTTTCGTCCGAAATAATGAGTCCGTCACCGTCGTACAGCGTGAGTTTCGTCGCCACTTCAACATTCATCGGAATAGAGCTGTTCCCTCTCAAAACACCATCTTTCGTTGGGTTGAATCACTTTGCAGGCGTGGTGAACTGATCAACAGAAGACCAAGAGGAGCTCCGTGAACAGTTCGAACTCCTGAAAATGTTGAACGCGTTCGACAAGCCTTTCTTCGCAGTTCGACTCGATCTGCCCGGAAACATGCTACTGCACTTCGCCTCAGTGATCGTTCGGTAAAGCGAATTTTGAATATGGATCTCCGCTTTCACCCCTATGATATAGAGCGCTGTTGGAGAGAGTCTACGCGAACTTCCAAGAACGCCTCCAGCTTTGCATCAACGATTTTGGTCACCACATGCCTGATGTGATTTTCCACACTTGACTGCCTCAAATGCTATTTCCTCGCAAACCTGATTCCATCAATAAATTTGTTTTTGAGTAAAAATTAACTATTTTATATATTTTTTAAAACCGTCCGTCTTCTCTGCCGCAGCCTGTATAAGGAGGATAGTAATTTTGGGTACTACCTACTCCCCCACTTGGCTGCGGAATGGTTAATAATAATTTTAGACGAAGGTATATTTAACGTCCACGTGTATCTTGTTAAGATGGGATAATATCCTAAAATAAATTCGTAATCTTAATGCACAAAAAATAGCACTGGTGTATCAAAATAATGTGGGAATCTTAACCAAACAAGTCGTGTCAAAAAATGATCGGACCTACGGGCGAATTTACCCGAGCAGACCTATAAAATCGATCTTTCCGTGGGGTTTATTTTAATTATTTCTGATGAAAGTGTTACTAAAATCTCAGATCTTTCTATATGAATCCCTCGACATGTTATAATTTTATCGCTTAGAAAAAAATAACTTGGTGCTTTTTTACGTTAAAATTTAAATGGTAAAATAATTTAATGGTAAAGTACTGTTTTTATTCATTTTAAACATAAATAACTTACATCCGTAGGGATCGCTTTACAAAATACGTATATACTATCGTTACTTCGTCGGAAATAATAAAAATGTGTGCTAAAGCAATCCCCTGTTATTACGGTCTCGGGTATCTGAAATTTTCGGTTAAAATAGAACACAGATGTTTTATGATTGAGTTTATAAGAAAATCAATATTCTTGAAGTCTTAAATTTATGCTTTATCATAAAATGTATGTCTGGACGCAAAAGCATTTTTTATACCACTTTTTATACAATCCTTTAAATGATGGGTACTGTGTATTTGATAATCCGAAAACGCAATCTCCGTAATTATCTAGTATTTACTTTGCGCTTTGGTTTCATCAATGTTCCAAAAGCCATTTGTTGCTGATTTGATTGTGTTTTCAGGAATGTCCGGCCCACAGTTCATTGGACGGGATCCACCACTTTCCCAACGTCGGTGTTAGGATTTTTGTTTAACCTCCTAGCGGCACGAACCTATTTTTATTTTTAAAACTATTTTAGAGTCTCCATTGCACCTACGTGCATGTGATGTATGGTAAAAAGTTGGGTATTCAAGCGATAGATGGCACTAGTCAGAAAGCTTACTCCAGAGTCCGACAGATGTCGCTAGAGTGTAGCAATTGCCTGTGGGGTATCCTTGTCAGACTTCAAGCTTCTAGAAACAGAGAATTACCAACCCTCGGGTAATGAACAATGTAGCTAAAGTCAGACTTATTTATTGTAACGTAAATACACGCAATTTTTGTAAAGAACTTTTTACTTTATTAAGAGTTCCAAACACACTAAATTTGCAAGTAAAGGCAGAGATATAACAGTTAGTAAACAAGAAAAAGTATGCACACTTACATTCATGTTCAGTAAGGTAGGTATCGTATGATTTTAAGAGGTAAATATCTAATTATATTACTTAAAATAGCATGCTGATGATGCCCTTCAAATTTTCAAAAACCTGTCACAGCTCTACTTATGATCTACTCCATTAGTGTCAGGATATAAGGAAGACTTCCATCAAACACATAGCCAGTTTTAGGATAACGAAAAAGGTCTTAGCGTGTCGACAGAATTTGATATAGAAAGACATTTATGAATTTGATCCTGAACGAAAAGACTAAATAAGCAACTAATGAAAACGTAATCATACTAATGTAATGTTTGCAAATGCATATTTGAGTAAAATTAAGGGCCTGACAACAAATAAACAACGCTGTTAAGATTAATTATTGTAATGTGTACCTTAGTTCTTATATATGTTTAGCGATCAGTGGTTTACTTTCGCGTTTTTTCACATTTTTCGGTCAACTAGAGTAGACTGGGGGATTACCATCGAAATAAGGAAATAATTGCAAGTGACTTCTTGATATAAATTAATGATATGAACAGTTTTCTAGCCGGATATACACAATTCGATTTTTTAATTCAACATTATATTTATTATCGAACTATCCTTTTATCATCTTTTGGATTATTGTGTCCCCCTTCCTCCATCATCAAAGCAGTTGTATAGATTGATTTTTAATTTTTTTTTTTTAATTTTATTAATTCTTTCGTAATCCTCTTACTACTTACTGACATCTTAGCCCATATTTGACCCTTCAGGTCTCTGGCATATTGACCGTTATATATAGATGCTGTCAGAAATCGGAGAATTCACGTGAATTTCCGCTTCTCAATAAAAAAATAATCCAAATTTATGGGATATTTCTGAACGAATCCGGAAAAAAAACTATTTTTGAAAGGTTATGAGATACGCTTCAAGATTTTATTAATAGAAAAGCAAATTATTAAATTTTCATAATCACCCTATGTTTTTTCATCTAAAAATTAAACTTAAAATATTGAAAAAACACATACTTCATTAGACAAATGACATTTTACTGGCACCTCATTTATGTCGTTTCAAATTAAAATAATTAATAAAAAATTAGCAAAATTTAATAAATTTTTCTCAGAATTTCTCTTTGAACCTTGGGTTTCATAGAGGTGTAAATTTTAATTATTCTCTTGTTAACTTCTTTATTTGAAAGCTTTGTAATTTTTTTTAATAACGTTTGGTTCATATTTATAATTATTACGGTAAGGGAGACAACGATTTTTATGAGACCACATAAGTTGTTCGCGGAAAAATTAACTCTACGGGAAATGGCTGAGGAGTTTATCGTTTTTCGTTTTTTGTTTCATCATATCGTAGATTTATTTCAATTTTCCCGTTTTATCTTTTAAAAAATTGTTTTAACATTAATTCCACACAGTAGGCAAGAAGAAAAATAATTTCACCACAGTGCTTTTCAAGAACGAGCCGTAGAAAGACCAGTTCTCTAAGGCTGGCCGCATACATACGTTTTTCGTATTCGATTTCCGAATTCGTTTTCCGTATTCGGACATCCGAATGCACGGAATCAGTAGAAAATACATTAACTGCCGCACACGTTCGTTTTAGTTCCGAACGGAACAAATTCCTTACGCACGTTCCGAATGCCAGCCGGCGCGTTCGGAGAAAACGAATGGAAAAAACCTAATGACGTCATGTGGAACGCAGCTATTGCATACAGTTTGTTTGTGCCGACGCAAACGTACGGAAATTTCCATTCGTAATTCAGTGTTGCCAACGGATCTTGACCTAATATCGCCGTTTCTCATACATAGGTAGCGTAAAGTAGCCGAATTTGCTGTTATTAGGTGGGACATGTTTAAAATTTATGTTTTTACGTGAAAAAAAAAATTCGTGGGGGGGGGTGGCTAGAGAATTTCAAAAAAATAAAATTTGTCCCCAGAAAATAAAAAAAATTCATGGGGAGGGTGGCTAGAGAATTTCAAGAAAATATAAAATTTGTCCCCAGAAAAATAAATTTCATGGGGGGGGGGGGGGGTGGCTAGAGAATTTCGGGACATGTTTAAAATAGATTTTTTTGAAGTAGGTAGCTTAATTGGCGACCAGTCGCCTTTTGGATTTTTTCGGCACCGATTCTCGCTCTGAGTAGCCTAAATGTCGACATATCGCCCTTGTTGGCAACACTGGTTCTGACGTTTATACATTCCGAATGAAGAAAAACGAACTTTTGCGCTAGTCTCACGGAATTCCGAATACGGAAAACGAATTCGTAAATCGAATAAGGAAAACGTATGTATGCGGCCAGCCTAATGCGTTCCAACTGCACCGGAGGCGAAGGAAATATATAATACCGTCAATAATTTGGCCTGATATCATAACTGAAATACATATATGAATCAAAGCATTTATTATGTACCTACCATACTTTCATATAATTTTGGTGTGGGTTTATACAGCTCAGCTGATATAATCGATTTGACCAAGAAATTCTAGATAACCAAAGCAATGCAAATTTCAAAGTCAATGACGTCAGAGCAAAACTCTTTTTCCAACTTCATACAAACAGATTTCTACTTTAATAATATAATTTTATTAAATTTCGGAATTCGTGACAAGTTGAAAACTTTCAACTGGCATTTATTATGTACCTACCATACTTTTATATAATTTTGGTGTGGGTTTATACAGCTCAGCTGATATAATCGATTTGACCAAGAAATTCTAGATAACCAAAGCAATGCAAATTTCAAAGTCAATGACGTCAGAGCAAAACTCTTTTTCCAACTTCATACAAACAGATTTCTACTTTAATAATATAATTTTATTAAATTTCGGAATTCGTGACAAGTTGAAAACTTTCAACTGGAATATATTCTGTTCCTGACAGAACGCTTTGTGGTTTCATATCGTTGGAGTTATTTCATTGTGAAAAAACACTTTGAAAAGATATCGCATCACAAGAGAACAACAAATATGTCAGCTAACGCTGCGTCAGAATACTTCTTTGTATTTATGAGTTTATAACTCAGTGTCTATTGACTTTTGTGAAATATTATGACAATAAACCGTGAATATAAGTTGTCGGGTTCCACAAATCGCGTTTGACAGACAAATGGGATTACTTTACCCTTGGAAGAAGTTCCAACGACGGACAAAACAATTCATTTACACCCCTTTCTTGAAGAAAAGTAACAAGCAATAAATTGGAGAACTTATTTGGGTAGTATATAATGATAAATAGGTATTTATTTATTCAGTACCTATTTATTACATATTTCTAAATTAAAAATAGATTTATGTAACAAATATTCATTCCTTATTTAAACTGGTGCTAGTGCTTAGGAAAGGAGTGCTTGTTAATGATAAGAAGAGCTGTTTAGTGAAAATAAAAAAATAGAAATATAGAATGTTTCACCAAAGGAGAGATAAGTATACAGAAACATGAAAAACAATTTTGAAAATTTAAGAAGGGGTGTTAGTGGTGTTGCATTAGCGCGGGTGATTTACCAACAATAGTACCTGTAGATTTTATTCCATTGTTATTAACAAATGAGGTCCTAAACAAAAACAATACCTGGTTACTGGCTACTTAAATTCAAAAGGATTTTAAACGGGGGACCTACGCCGCTATTTATCATTCTCTAAACCAAAATGATACTAAATTCTTAGATTTTTTTAAAGAATGGTGTCATATTCAAATAAATTTATTTTTTGGAATAAATTAGTGAGTAAAACCTCAAATTTTAATATTTAATTATTGAAAACAATATTAGCGATTCATCTGAAAATCTGAAACAGAAAAAAGATAAGGTCATCTAGGACTCGAACCTAGGACCCATGCCTTTGCCGGGGCACCGCAAGGTATTTGTATACATTTATCCTGATGAAGAAACCCAAAGATAAACCATACATACACAAAAGAAAGCATTGGTTTCGAAACATGTTGATTGTTTTGATTAAATAGTGGTGTATACAAAGTATTTTGTTTTCAGGCAATACAAAT